>NC_143260.1:36311672-36617772 GCF_984573655.1 Nuphar pumila
TGTGATACATGCCCTTGTTGCTGATGAGGATATATGTATGTAGAACCTTTGGTATTTGGGACCGGAATTCAACATGTTTTTCATTATATATTTCAGACAAAGACCACAGCCTCCTTTTGATAAGTTGTGTTCCATGTTATTGGAGCATTAAGCCATGTTTGATCTTGGCAACGCCTTTGGAAAGCAGAATATGAATCAGTCATCTAATGATGTTCTATTTACCAGATCATATTCTTGACTCGGTCGTGGAGGTAGAGGCATAGGACGTGGTAGGTCCAATTCTTTTGGTAGAGGAACAATATTCCACCTACTCCTGGTAGTGGATCTCCTTCGAATGGTAATGTCACATGCCAGATGTGTGGCAAACATGGGCACACTAGTTCAGACTGCTGTTGGTGGTATATGCCCACATATCTGTAAGAAAGTGACTTTGAATATTTTAGGTTCGATAATGAACCCATACACATTAAGTGCGAATATACCCACTTAAGGGAACAACACAAGCACATCAAGTGCTAATACATAAACCCATAAAAGGGATAAATATGACTTAAAGTCATAAGTTGAATATTATTGAAGAAATAGGAAGAAGAGGGTAAAAACCCTATACAATGGAGCATAAGCTCCTTCAAGGAGAGTGAGAGAATTACAAGGGGAAAGCCCATATTTATAATACAAGCAAGGATCCACTTAGGGGGCTCCCAAAGGAGTCGTTGGGAGCCCCAACGGTCACATTTGTGACCGTTGGGGGCTCCCCAACGACTCTTTGGGGAGCCTCCCTAGGTGGCGCAAACCACTAAAAAAGAGAAAAATAAAAACGAAAAATAAAAGTAAAAATTACAAACATATTCCAAATGGAATATGCGTAAAACTGTGAAATGACTAAACTACCCCTATGCCTATAAATAGAAAAATATATATTTTATATATATATATAATTAAGATAATACATATGCATATATACCATATATGAATATGTATTATCCTTTATATATATATAATATATATAAGATTACATAAGTTGAATGATACATTTTAACACCCCCCCTCAAACTTTGCGTGGGGGAACGAAAAGATTGAAGAAAGCAGGAGGAAGACTCTCAAGGCTTCAAGAGCCTTCCGTACGAATGTCATTGCAAATGTCTTCCTCCAACGTCTTTAACGATGAGCACCTTCTATGATCTATCCAAGGTACTTCTTTTCCTCTTATCTTCAAGATCCTGTGGAACAACAACAAAGAAACAAGTAAAACATATCTTTGCACTTTACTCAATTGGAACATTTCTAACAAGCTTAATTGAAACCATATCGGATGACACATCCGCAAAACAATTGTGCAAAAATATAACTTATGCATAGAAATTTGAAGCACATGATAGGATAATTATTTTAGCATGAAAAGTAAATTTAGAAAACCAAAGTTTCAAAATCATACATCATGTTAAAGAGTGAGCGGAAGCAAATTATGCGGAAATGAATTGCAAGAATGCATTATGCATTTATAAGGTCCATCATTGGACAATCACAACCCCATAATGGGAAATAACAAAATGGTCCACTAAGGGACACCACAATAAGCCTACGAAGAGGCATAAGCTACATATGCTTTAATGAAAGAGGGCCTTAAAAGGCCATAATGAGCATATGCATATACTATCATGAAATGAATTAATACTTAAATAAAATCATTAATGAACATGCTTTAAACATGTAATGAAGTGTCAAACAAGAGAAACGAAGTCTCCAAGCATACTTTGGACAAAATAAACACAAGAGTTCACAAGGTTTTAAATCCATTTACGAGGCAAAACGAAGAGTGTTATTTGAGTAGAGAATCTTACCCATTTAGGAAAATCTCACTCAATTGACAAAAAATACATTTTGCATACAAAAGTGGCCAAAAAACCATAAGCACTTAATATATAGATTAAATGTCAAAAAATCAACTTGAGTTTAAAATATGCATATCAAAAATATGATTCACTTGAATATCTTAAAACACAAGTCATGAATGAAATTTTTCAAATTTCAATAATAGTTCATCAATTACAAACAACTATCTCATTAGTCCTCCAAAACCCATAAATCAAGTGTATAAGCTACTAGATCAAGAATATAAATATAATGCCATTAAAGGCCAAAGACACACACAAAGGTGTGAAAAAGAACCTCTTGTCTACATATAATAATACTTGAAATGAGTGCATCTACGACAAGAACAAGAGAATACACGCCAACATGGACCAAAAGCATCTCTTGTCTACGTAAAAATACACTCAAAACCAAGTATGTTCAGCTACTAGAACAAGAGTAACAAGCCAACCATGGGCTAAAACACAATACATCTCTTGTCTACATAAGATGACACTTGAAATGAGTGAAATAAGCCAACCATGGGCATATATCTCAGCGACTAGAACAAGAACACAAACACCAACATGGACTAAAATCACACACCATGGTGTGAATCAACGTGCCTTGTCTACATAAAATAACACTCAAGACAAGTGTGTTCAGCTACTAGACCAAGAGAGCAAAAGCCAACAAAGGGCTACCAATACACGAAGGTGTAATAAAATTCTTGTCTATATATGATGACACTTAGATAAGGGTTATAAAAGGAGAAGACTTTTGAGGTAATAAAACTTGTAATGACAAACATATATATAAATCAAACCTTGAATCAATAGAACAATATTCTTCAGAAATAATACCTATAAAAATAACATTTTGGAATAAACTATGTAAAAGTATCTTCAACAAGATACAACAACCGATAAAACAATATTCTTGAAAATAAATGTGTGAATATACGCACACCAAGAACATATGGAACACTTGTGCACAAAAGCACGAAATCACAAATGTGCAACTACACTCATAATTTTCATAAACAATAAAAGGTTGGGCAATAATCCCTAAAACCTTGATTTTAATATACCTTAAAACATTTTAAGGTTTCAAACATCATATATCCATCACATTTATATATAAATAAGAGCATCCATAAGATCAATGGCCAACATCAAACTAGTGACACACTCATATACCAAATCATTCTAGAGTCCCAAGATGCCTATAACTCACCTCAACCACCATCTATAATATGGTAAGTGGACAATCTAAAATGACATAACAACGAGTGACACACTCATAATTAGAGATCATATACCAAATCATTTTAGAGTCCCAAGGTGCCCATAACTCACCTCAATCACCATCTATAATATGGCAATTTGGACAATCTAAAATGACATAACACAAGGTGCCCTTAACTCACCTCAACAAACATCTCTAATATAAAAAAAAGGCCAAAACAATGATGCATTAAAAAAACATGTGATGGACAAATATAAATGCCACAAAAGGCAATAAACACTTTAGGAATTATTTTTCAAAGAAAAGAGGACCGATTAAAAATTGAATCAAAGGTCCAATATAATCAATCACAATAATATGTTTTATAACAACAATTTTGCATAAACACGAATTATGCTTAATCTTCAAAAGAAGTCATTTATACAAAAAAAACTTATTATGCAACTAACACAATTATGAAATATTAAGCAACATCATGCGTAAGAACCGATTTGGAATAATCAAAAAGTCAAAAACAAGCCTCAACTATGATAGATATAAAGTGCAACTAAATGCATACCAAGTGATAATAGATGCACTTTTATGCAATGCAAGATTTTTAAATGACAATAATCTTGAATGAGCAAATAACAAACTTAGGCCAATATAGGCATTCATAAAGATGGTGAAGTTTGAAAATCTTATGAAATCCACTATTGTAACTTAAAAAATGATGCTCACAACCAATCTCAAAAGATCCACAAAGGGTTACAAGTATTAATGAATCTTTGAAGGATATTATGCAAGGGAAAAGATACTCATAAATAATCTTCTCACAATAACCATGAAATCTTCATAAAAGATCATATACTCACAAGAAGATTATAAGGACCAAAAAGGCTCCTTAAAGAGAGCTCAAAACACACAAAATTCCCAAAGAAGGGGGAAACTCCACTAAAGTGAGAGAAATCCCAACAAAGAAGAATAATAGATTTGTTAAAAAACCTTATGATAAAGTAAGATTGTACTATGGCATAAATCTATAAAATTAAACATTTATTGAGGAAAAATTCAAAAAGCTCTTAAGTTTTATAAAAAAACATGACTTAATTCAACCAGAATTATATATATAAAAAAAACTTTCTTAATTAAATGTTGCTCATATAAAAAGGACACATTAGGTAAGTGAATCAAAACTTATTAAGGAATTTTTCATATATGCCAAGCATTTTTCGAAAAACTACATCTCACAAACATTTTAATCTTAACATACCTTTCTTTAAAGACTTACCACATATAAAAGGTATTCTTATAAACAAATATAGGTTTAAAATATAAATTCAAGGCTCCAATGGTCATAAATCTTTACCGACCCATTAAGTTTTGAGCAATCATATATCTAATTTTTCGCCAAACAAGTTATCGTTTTAAAAATTTTCAAAGAAAAACATACGAAAAAGTATGTATATGAAAAATATTCAATAGAGTATCAAGTAACTCAAATTTTTATAAAAAGACATAATGACAAAGAGTACACATAAAAAAGAACATATTAAATTCTTCATACAACACTTAAAGAAATAGAATGCATACCGAATAACTTTTAGAAAAGAGAGAGAAATGAATACTTCACCATTTTTCTTTAAAACTTTCTTGAATACCACACTTCCCGATGCACCAAAGAGCAACTCGATCTCAACCTTGCTCTGATACCATGTAAGAAAGTGACTTTGAATATTTTAGGTTCGATAATGAACCCATACACATGCACATTAAGTGCGAATATACCCATTTAAGGGAACAACACAAGCACATCAAGTGCTAATACATAAACCCATAAAAGAGATAAATATGACTTAAAGTCATAAGTTGAATATTATTGAAGAAATATGAAGAAGAGGGTAAAAACCCTATACAATGGAGCATAAGCTCCTTCAAGGAGAGAGAGAATTACAAGGGGAAAGCCCCTATTTATAATACAAGCAAGGATCCACTTAGGGGGCTCCCAAAGGAGTCGTTGGGAGCCCCCAACGGTCACATTTGTGACCATTGGGGGCTCTCCAACGACTCTTTGGGGAGCCTCCCTAGGTGGCGCAAACCACTAAAAAAGAGAAAAATAAAAACGAAAAATAAAAGTAAAAATTACAAACATATTCCAAATGGAATATGCGTAAAACTGTGAAATGACTAAACTACCCCTATGCCTATAAATAGAAAAATATATATTTTATATATATAATTAGGATAATACATATGCATATATACCATATATGAATATGTATTATCCTTTATATATATATAATATATATAAGATTACATAAGTTGAATGATACATTTTAACAATATCGTCCATCGATGGTGCCTATTCTGACAAGTTTTCGAGCTTTATCTGGAGTTCTTTTCGGGTTTCCGAGGCCACAATCACCTTCTCCAGGAATTTCGGCATCACATGTTTCTGTGCCTCCATATCTTGAGTCAGTGGCATCATATCAGGATCATGATGCTCTTAGCACTGCATTCAACCAGTTGAATCTATAGCAATCTCAACCTGTGAGTTCGTGGCCTTGAGATACATATGTGCCACAAAATAATAAGGGGTAGCAGACCTCTTCCTTTAAAAAATACTTAATATCTTGATTATGAGGAAACACATCATGTGACAGGAGATTCAGGTAAATGCATACATGCTATGCCTTATCATGGTTTGGGTCGATTATTACAGGAGATGGTAAACATCACCCCATTACTCATATAGTCACTGAATTGGTTCCTGCTAGTTATGGTTCCTTTTATCTGTCCAATACTCTTACTCCTAGTATTAAATGTAACCTTATTTCTATTTTTCAATCGTCTGATCAAATGAATTCTCGTGTTTCCTTCTTTTTGTCTTCTGTTTCTGTGAGGACATTCACACCAAGTGGATGTTTGTTGAAGGGAAGAGATGTGTTGGTCTTTATGTGGTGAATGAAGCTCCGTTGTCATCAGAATCTGCAGTGTCATCTTCTTCTTGGTGTTCATTGCTTTTGTTTGGAGTGAATCATCCTGATAGCGATAATGAGTTATGGCATTGTAGGTTAGATCATTGTAATTCTGGGTTCTTGACTCTTTTATGTAATTAGGATTTCATGCAGTTAGCAAATAAAGTCAAAGAGTAATTTATTTCTTATGACAATTGTCGTATTTGTAAGAGCCATGAATTACTGTTTGGACATTCTAATAAAAGAATTTCATTCCTATTTGAACATGTTCATTATGACGTTTGGGAACCAACTCCCATCATGTGTCGTTTTAAATCCATATATTATGTTATTTTTGTCAATGATTTTAGTAGACATACTTGGATTTTCTTTCTGAAGTCCAAGGACCAAGTCTTTGTTGTCTTGAAACAGTTCAAACCCTATGTCGAAACACAATTTTCTAGGAAGATCCTTGCCTTTCATAGTGATAAGGGTGGTGAATACACCTCAAATTATTTTGTTGAATATCTTTGTGATAATGGCATTGTGCATGAAATGTCCTGCCCTAGAACTGCAGCTCAAAATTGAACAGCTGAAAGGAAACACCATCACGTAGCAGAGGCAACTCTCATTATGATGGCTGTTTCTAAATTAAGGGCAGACTTGTGGGCCAAAGCTTTCCACACCACCATGTTTTTTATTAATCGGATGTCTTTGGATGAGTTGGATGGTGACACATTTCTTCAGACTATTTGGAAAACATCTGAAACTATTCCATTCTCCATGCTTTGGTTTCAAGTGTTACTCATATTGATGACTCTCTTTGGAATAAGTTTGCTCTTAAGGCCCAGGTCTGTCAATTTGTTGGCGATGACTATGAGATTAAAGGTTACATGTGTTTTAATTTGGAGACTAACCATCTTGTTATTTCCAGACATGTTATATTTAATGAAAATGAGTGCAGTTTCTGCTGAGGAACATAATCCAGATCAATTCAGGTATTTGATAAAGTTCTGTCTGGTATCAATTTCAACAGCATCCAATCGATCTCATCAACATGCAAGATCACTTTCAGGTCAAGTTTAGTGGACCAATAGTCAATTGGAGACCAGACCAGCCAGTAATGATATGCAGTTCAGTGTAATGGTGATCATAATTGCAACACCCAAAACAGTTTGAGTATTGATCAGAATAAAGAAATCAGGCCATTCACCACTGGCCCTGATAAAGACTCATTCAATTCAGTTTCAGCAGTTTTCCTTAGTATATAAGCTATGTAACACAGACTCTTCTAACAGGACACTACACCCGTGTCGCACCCACATCTATGCAGGTACGACACTTGGACACAGCTTCCTTTGTGTCAGGTGAAGTCAACCACACTGAGGTCCATTTCTGTCCAAAAGTAGATTCAATTAACTCTAGCGAAGTCCAGTTTTTTTTCTCTCTCTCTCTCTCTCTCTATATATATATAAATGCACACACATACACGTAGTGTTAACTTAAAACTGTTAAAAATTATATATATACACTCCCCGTACCCTCGCACCCAAGTTTTTTAAAGTGCCGCATCGCCGCATCCCCACCCACACCTATGTGACATAGTATATAAGCGTCCTAAGGTGCAACTGGAGCCAATGTCCACTCAGCAGGCTAATGTTGATGGAAGAACAATAAAAGAGGTTGTAGACAGACCTTAGTAGATAGTTGAAACATATTCTAACACTGCTGGACAACAAGTGCAATTGAGGAGATCTACTAGGGCGTGTCATCCGCCGTATAAGTGGGTAAGTTATGATGTTTTCTCTATTGATTTCTAATTGTTTGTGACTTGTATTAGTCAAGAAAAGGAACCGTGCAATTTTACTGAAGCGTGTAAGAACTCTTGGTGGATTGATGCTATGAATGAGAAAATTAATGCCTTTTATGAGTGTGGCACTTGAGAGGTAGTAGATAGACCCATAGGTAAAAACCTATGTCATAGGGATTCGGCCAACCGGGTGTCGCACCCGCGTCGACGCGACGCGATGCGGGTGCGGCACCCGGTGCGGTCAACCGGACCCTGGGTGTGGTCAACGCACTCAGGGTCATTTGTGTCCAATTTTTAGACAAAACGGCTGATTGATGGAGTATTTGTTTGCTTCTTGTAACTTGTGTTTGGTTGGTAAATACTAGCCGATACATATTCCTAGGCATCATGGAAAAAATAAGGACGTTACCACTAATGGTTACTTAAAGGGGTTTCATGAAAAATGAAAGAAGAATTAATTCTACATGTTTTTTAGCTACTTTTATCTTGGGAAGAAACTTCTTAGAGGCTAGCAAAGACGTAACAGCCGAGGGGTGGAGCTTTAACAAAGGAACAGACTGCTCAGTTCCCATTAATTACTCTCTCTCTCTCTATATATATATATATAAGTAATCAATAAATGCATTAGAAATGTTAATTGCTTTGACCGGTAAAATATCATGTCCATTTATGTTTTACGCCCTGTAGTGTAGGGATGAAAGTGGGGTTGGGTAGACCTGACCCAACCCGAATTGACCTAGCTCGACTTGGTCATGCCCAAGATGAACATTCATTAGTGTTAATGTCGTAAAGCGTAAGCCTTACTTTTTTTTTAAACAAAAAAAAAACAAAAAATATATATCCAAAAATATAAATAAATAAAAATGCTTTATTCATGAAGCACCAACCAATATAAAATAGAAAATATCAAATAAATACTGAAAATATAAGAATAACAAGTAAAACAATAAAAGTAATATTAACTCAACTTGATCTATCTAAGTATCTAACAAATAAAATATGAGCATTCAATGAAAATTTAACAAAATTACTAACAATCAAATTCCTCAGCATCATCATATAATGCACACAAATTCATCTAAAGTTCTAAACAAACATTAAGCTAATTTTTTATGTATGCTTGTTTGAAAAATTAGCTCTATCAAACTACTAACATCACACATAATAATCCATATCTATACTTAGTCCCACAAACAAAAAAACAACGTTTTCATTTATCAAAAACATATTTTTAATTTCCATGATCTAACAGTCAATTACACGTACATACACAGTCATATTCATATTTGCAAATAATGACATAAATTGAAAGTAACAATTTGACATGTACGATTTTTATATAAACAAACTAACAAAATTGACATATACAATTTTTATATACAGTCAGTTAATTGCAAAAAAAATCCAGTCATTTTGAAGAAGAAGAAGAAGAAGAAGAAGAAGAAGAAGAAGAAGAGGGAAGAAAAAGAAGGATGGAAGAAGAATGAGAAAAACAAAAGAAGCAAAAGAAAAAGACTGGAAGGAGAAGAACAAAGTTACAGAAGGTGAAGGAGAAGGAGAGCGAAAGAAGAACCGGAGAAGAAAAGGAAGGAGAGAAGAAGGGAACAAGAAAAAGAAGAAAGAAGAGGAGAAAAATAGAAGAGAAAGAAGGAGAAGAAGAAGAGACAAGAGAAGGGGGGGGGGTACGTACTGTTAAGATATGTAAGATATACATATACATGTGTATATGATTACATATACACATATGAATATGTATGATAAGATACAGATTTACATATACATACATGTATATGTATATATGTATACATATCTGTATATGTTTAAAGCAGAGTTGTCAGTTGAGGAAGCGGGAGCGGGAAGCGATACGGGAGCGGGAAGCGAGGCACTTTCAAAAATGTAGGAAGCAGGGAAGCGCAGCACCACTTAGAAGAAAATTATGAACCGTCTCGAAAGCGAAAAAATGAAAAAAATGGGGAAGCAAGGGGGAAGCACGTTTCCCATAAATGGGAAGCACGTTTCCCATAAAAGGGAAACACACTTCCCATAAAAGGGAAGCGCGCTTCCCAAAAAAGGGGGACGCTTCCCCTCACTCTTCGGAAGCACGGCGTTTCGCGCTTCGGGGAAGCATGCTTCCCCTTTACCCTAGGCGCTTCCGGTAACTCTGGTTTAAAGTGCTGTAAACCGAAATACCCATCAAGGGTATTTCGGTACTTTCACTGTAATAGGCGTCAGCCCAATAGGAGCTGACAATCCTTTTTATTTCTTTTTTATTTTCTTCTTTTTCTGTTTTCTTTTTTGCTTTCTAGGTTTTTGTAATATTGGGAGCAGCTCCAAGTGACTGTTGGAGCTGCTCCCAATGGTCATAATTCTGACCGTTGGGAGCAGCCCAACAGTCACCTTGGGCTGCCCCCCCCCAATGGTGATCTTGTTCTATAAATTGGCCTTAAAGGCCTTGTATTCTTTAACACTCTTATGAGTGAATTTATGCAATATCAACATTTGTAAGACCCTTGTGTGGGTAGTTTGGTGATTCAATCAAGCATACAACTTGATTGAGAGTTTGTTCTTACATGTTCTTGCATGTGTATCGGATTCGATCCATTTCATTACACGTATCTCTTCTTCTTCTTCTTTTGGTAGGGGTGAGAGAGAGAGAGAGAGAGAGAGAGAGAGAGAGAGAGAGAGAGAGAGAGAGAGAGAGAGAGAGGTAAAAGAAGGGGAGTGCCTAAACCATTGGGCCTCCCTCCTTTTATTCCTTTTTACAAACTAGTTTTGGGTCAGACGGGGGCTTTGACCCCCATTTGACCCAATACATTTGAGGTGTGCACGTGCCTCAAGGCCGTGAAAAGATAAGGTGCAATATGATTGCATAAATATTTGTGCATTAAGCACCTGATCACCCTCCATCTTGGGGACAAGGTCTATCAGTTGTGTGGCCCAAGGCCTGATGGAGGGCAATCAGGTGCTTAATGCACAAATTTTGTGCCATGTGATTGCACCCGATCCGGACTCTTCAAGGCCTATGAGGCGCACGCCTTGGGCCTTTTGTGTTATATACATGCACAGGGCTTCACCTTGAGGCGAGACATGTTTTTTGCACCTTAAGGCACGTTTTTAACACCATTGGATGAGACTATAATATTAAATATAAGGTTGATGGTAGCATTGAGAGATATAAGGCAAGATTAGTTCTCAAAGGGTATAACACATGAAAATGAACTTGACTTTGTTCAAACCTTTAGTCCTGTCGTAAAAATGGGGACTATACGAGTTATCCTTTCACTTGGTGTTACCTTTGGTTGGCAGTTGTATTAGCTTGATGTCAGGAACCCGTTTCTTTATGATGATTTGTATAAAGATGTGTATATGGACATCCTCATAGCTATCCTGAAGGTAATGTTGCAAAGACAACCTTGAGATTAAGAAAGGCTATTTATGGACTTAAGCAGGTTTCTCGAGCATGGTTTGATACTTTCAGCACAACAGTGTGGTTTTCATACGTAGTCAATGTGTCTATTTATTCACTCACATTGATGATTATAATATAACACTGATTCTTGTTTATGTTGATGGTATAATTATTACAAAAGTTGTCACTCGTATCCAAGATCTTAAGATCTTCTTGCATGATAAGTTTCACATGAAGGATCTTAGTGTTCTCAGGTATTTTCTTGGTGTTCAGATGGACATGACAACTAATTCTTTGATTCTTACACAAAAGCAAATATGTCCAGGATCTTTTGCAACGAAGTGGTATATCAGAATGTAAGCTTGCTAAGACACCAATGACATTGAATACAAATTGCATGAAGTGAGGGTGATGATTTGCTTGCCTCCCCAGAAAGATTCAAAAGCTCCTAGACGAAAATGGACGCTCACACGATTCAAATTGCATTAAATGATTTGGGCCATTTTATCTGAGAGAAAGTGGAAGATAAAGATGTGTAACCCCTATTTAATTCTGGAGAAAACCAAGCGGCTGATCTCTTCACCAAACCATTGCCTTTATTTCGCCATTGGATGCTTAAAAACAAATTGTGCATGGCCTTGACTCATGCACAGTTTGAAGGGGAGTGTTAAGGATAGAAGTGACGTCCTGCTGAGGATAGTTTAGTCATTTGTTCTATATCAGTCCTATTGTAATTGGGTTTCTTTGTAAGAGTATTTTTGTATCATGCTGTTATGTTATATAAATAGATACATAGGGCATCCTCTTAGATTCATAGAGGAACAACCCATTGCCTCCTTACTACTTCTCTCTCCTATCTCTCTCTCATCTTTCACAAGGAATCCCAAGGCACACTTCCCAAGGACTGTAACTCCACAAATCTGACAACATTTTCCATCCAAACAAGATGATGGTCACTGTTTGTATTTCTTGTTTTGACCATCCTCCATTGTTCTTTATTTCCAAGAGGGAAGAAAAAAGAAAATGGTACTCCTGAAAGAAGTGCTATCCTTTAGCTTCTAATCCGAACTGCAGATCTTGCCTGCGGGAGCCCAAATGGGCCATTTACCAGCTGTCTATGGCTTCTGAAGCTTCTCAGATTTTAGGGATCACCATTATACAAAACTCTCTCTCTCTCTCTCTCTTTTAGTCCTGCATCTTAAAGATATAGTTGTTGGCCTGCAATTTTTCATTGTCATTCCCTTATCTTGACATAATTATTGTCTTGGAAGCTATAATAAATCAAGGTTCGAGCTAGGTTTACCCTAGAAATGTCTGGTATTATTTGGTTTATATGGAAAATGACTAGAACTGTGTAATTGTATGCTAAAATGGGTTAGTTGAACAATAGACTTATTTCCTTGACTATTTATCCAGATTGGCCAAATTAATTTATGTACTAACTTCAGAATCTTTTAAGATAAGGATAGAAAAAGTTTTGGCACTGGTTTTAACATCATTGTGATTTTCTGCATGGCAAGACCGTTTGAGTTTAGTTAGTATGCCTTCTTTGGTTATACTAAGTATGTGTTAAACCAATTCATTGCACAGATTTTTTTCAATTTAGAATGGTCAAAAATAAATTTTTTTAATTATGCAATGCAAGGACGTCTTTCATTTTCTGAAGAATAATTGCCAGTCTATTGTGGACCTTCTCTCTTTTCATTGAATGGAAAACTCACTTGGATGTGGTTTTGACCTTTTTCTTTTGTAGAGTTTGAGTAGCATTGTGCCAAATTGGTTCCGGAAAACTGCATTGATGAAGAGGGCGAGCAGATGGCTGGTGAATCATCTTGGGCTGACATTGACAAAGGGAGATCTGGAATCAGTGGTTGATCTAATGGAGCCGTATGGACAGATAAGCAATGGGATTGAATTTCTGAGTCCTCCCCTTAATGTAAGGAAATCTTTGGATATTGAAAAGATCCGTGCTTTTAATTTTTGTCATGTTGAGTTATTTTTTTTCTTGAATTGTCAATATTAATTTTGTCTTTTGAAGGCTAATACTAAATTCCACTAGCTGGCCAACTACTTTTTCTATAGTTTTTGTGAATGGATCTCTCATTTGACGGGCTGTGTGGGTGTTAAATTTTCTCATAAAAATAGTTTTCTTAATAAATGGAAATTATTATATGTTGGCTTATATGTGATAGTGGGACAAACAGCACCTACTATCACAAAATGAGGGTTCTCATGGTCAGATCACTGAAACGAGAGTTACTTTGATGTTTTCCCGACCACACCTTTGATTAATTTATGGAAGGTTTTATCATGTGTTTTCATTGCTTTCTTTTCCTGAAATGTATTTGTTTTTGTTGTTGTTATGAGTTTCAATTTGATAACTATAAAATTCTGGTGCTACATGCTAGCATGGTTGGATGAATAGTTTGTTTAGCTTTTTTTTTTCCCTGTTGTATAGTTAATCATAAATGTGAAAAATCTCCTATATCCTGGTCTTGGTGTTAAGTTATCATTTTTGCATGTTTCACTTGTCTTTGTTACAATCATTTTGCATCAAAATAGGGCATTGTGAACTCTTTGTTCTCTTTATTTTGCATTTTTTAGACTGAAGGTTATCGTGTAAATTTTTTTTCTTTTGTCTTTTTAACATTGTTTTTTGAAATGCACAAGTGGAATAGGGAGACAAAATTCCCCCATGCTGTGTGGGCTGCTGGTCGTGGTCTTATTGGTCTTCTTCTTCCAAACTTTGATGAGGTGGATCATGTGTGGCTTGAGCCAGCTTCATGGGAGGTTTGTTATCCTCGGTTTTCATCTAAATATCTTTCCTTTCCTTCTGCCCCTTGTTCGGCATTGATGGTGGAAGTGTGATGCTTAAAGAAATCTGAGATACAGATGCAAAATTATGACTTTGCCTTGTCTCTCATTGATGAATTTAGTAGAGAAATAACTGCTATGACTGTTGATGATGTTACCTATAGCAATTGTCCCATGTTCTTATAATTAATTTAAGTTGACTATACCTATGTTATTTTTTCTCTGTAGTTTTAATTGTAGAAACAATTTGATGTTTAAGAAAATGTGGGTCTCCAAATATAGCAAATGAAATTGATGACATAATGATCTAACAAGTAATCAAGTAACAGAAGCGCAGCCAATGAGAACATACTGCAGATGTCTTTCTCTGTACAGTAAAAGGAATGGTTCCCATAGATGGATGAAGAAGGCAGCTACCTTTGTGCTGGCGATATCCATGGATCAAAGTGGACTTGCGCTACTCTAACAATTCTAGAAAATATTGGTCAGAATGGTCCAGTTTGGGCTATGGAATATTTTTCAATAGTACTTAGTTTATGAACAGTGAAGGTTATGAGCTGTTCTCATGGTCAAGGTACTATTCTGGGTGGTCGTTGTGCTCCTCTTTGCTATCTGACCATATGCATGAGTATGCAGTGGCCAGCTTTTGGTCAGAGATTCAGAGTACCTGCCAACATATTTGAAGTTATTTTATGCTGTTCTGTAGACTCAGCAGCTAAAAACTGTAGAGATATTGGTAATGCTACAATTCTGCTGGTCAGACAAATTTACTTACTCCCAGTTATTATATGCTGTATTCTAGGTCCAGCAACTGGAAACTGTGAGAGAGGACTACAGTACTGCTGTGAGAAGTCTCTACGAATGCCAATATGGCACGGTTATTACAATATGGATCTCTGGTGGAAATCCTATATTTTTTTATAAGATTTAGTATCACTAGGTTTTCTCTTGGGAGGTGGTTCTTTTTTGAGAAAAAAACTTAGGGAGTTAAAATCAAGAAGAGCCATAGAATTATATGAGAAAAACAGGAAACTAACAAGAATATCTATGAAGCTAAGAATAACTAATAACTCAGGTACTCATAAAAACTTGTCTCAGAAAAAAAAGGTTACCATAGTTTTGTAAGGAAATATGCAGAAGCACAAAACACAAGCTACCAAGAGCTCACAAGATCACAATCATACAAGTGCATATGCACAAGTCCACTATGGGACAATACAAAAGCCTAACAAGGCAATAACAACAATATAAAAAATATAACTCTATATTGATCAAAATGCTTAACACAAGCATTACAAATACAAGAGGGGTTCAACCCCTATTTATACACAAAACAGCCACTAAATGGAGAGGCCATTGGGAGCTCCCAGCGACTCTTTGGGAGTATGCCCAAAGAGCCCTTGGTCTTTTGGGAAAAGGACCAAAAAAAGTAAAAAACAAGTAAAAAACTGTCCCTAGAGGACGGATTCTATTACAAGGTAAAAAGACCAAAATACCCCTGACTCAAGAAGTAAATTACATGTTAAAATAATAGTGTGTGTGTGTGTGTGTGTGTGTATATACTAATATTGTGTATATATACTATTTTAACAAGTTTAACAACTAACAACTGACAGGGATGAGCTAAGCAGCAACTAAAAACCAAGTTACCATAAACTTAGCAACTAAAAGATTGTGTTATGGCAAAAAAAGATCATGAAGTAGAAGGCATGCAGTAACATGGTCAAACTTTCAATATTTTATCTTTCTATAAAACTTTCAATATTTTATCTTTCTCCTTCAAAAAAATAAAGTCAATCATCATTTGCAGTTCCTGAATCATGTCCTTTATGTCATCCACCAGTTTCTTCATTTTATTTTTATTGAATTTCCTCCAAAAGCTCATGTGATTATTTTTAATGCATACCAGTCAGACATCATAGTCCGAACATTTTCTTCTTATTGTTAGCTACCTCAAGAAAACCTTCAACTCCTCTAGCAAACTGATGCACTATATGGCTGACTTAATATATTGATTGCCCTTTCACAATAAGTGATGAGATCCCCCAAACATTTCGGTTGAGCCCCTAACTGAAGGGCGAAACACTATACCAAACATCACAATAATGTCACAATCAAATGATTAGTAGCATAACCGATAATCATAAAATATGTGTGTTGAAGGTAGGGTGAGATGCACAGCAACCGAGGTAGAGAGAGAGAGAGAGAGAGAGAGAGAGAGAGAGAGAGAGAGAGAGAGAGAGAGAGAGAGAGAGAGAGAGAGAGAGAGAGAGAGAGAGAGAGAGAGAGAGACGGCTGGAGAATAATAGAACTTAATTTCAATTAGGGCTAATCTCTATATTAAATAGAGATAGTCCAAGGAACAAAATTACACCCAGGTCCCTCATTAAAGAATAAGATTCAAATAACCTCTAGTTTAGAAAAACTTATTTACTAAAAACATCTTAGTCTCAACACTCACCCTCAAGCTGGAGCATAGATATCAATCATGCTCAGCTTGTCACAACACTTTGAGAAATTTGGTCTCGCCAGGGCTTTGGTAAAAACATCAGCTACTTGATCTTCGGAAGATACATGATTGGTGCAGATATACCCAAGCCTGAACCAAGTCGCGAACATAGTGACAGTCAACTTCAATATGTTTAGTCCTTTCATGAAATACTGGATTGTTGGCAATATATGTAGCAGCCCTATTGTCACACATCATCAACATAGGTAGGGATACTTTCTCCTGAAGCTCGGTCAAGACTGATTTTACCCACATAATCTCAGCTGCAGTCTGGGCCATTACTCGGTATTCAGATTCAGCACTCGACCTGGCTACAACGGTTTGTTTCTTACTCCTCCAGGTAACAAGATTTCCTCCCACAAACACACAAAATCCAGATGTTGACTTCCTATCTTCAACAGATCCTGCATAATCTGCGTCAGTATAAGCAACAACGTCCAAAGATGGATTTCGTTTAAACAACATACCTTTACCAGGAGATGCCTTTAAGTACCGAATAACCATCATAGCTGCATCCCAGTGAACTTTTGTAGGTTTGTCCATGAACTGACTGATTTTACTCACAGCTAATGAAATGTCAGGTCTAGTAACAGTCACATATAGTAACTTACCCACCAAGGATCTAAAGCTGGCACTGTCCACATACTCAGACTTCTCATCGAACATGTGAGTTTTGGGATCCATTGGAATATTAGCTGGCTTGGCTCCTAGCATTCCAGTCTCTTTTAATAAGTCCAACACATACTTTCTTGGAGACAACACTAAGTCCTCTTTGTTTCTTGCAACTTCGATACCCAGAAAATATCGTAGGTGACCAAGATCTTTAGTAACAAAGTGTTTCTGAAGATGATCTTTTGTGGCAGAAATATCTTGGGCACTGCTCCCTGTTAATATGATGTCATCCACATATACCACAATAACGACAATTCCAGCACTGGTTTTCTTGATGAACAAGGAGTGATCTGAAGCTGACCTGACAAAGCCAAAACTCAACATTACCTCAAATAATTTGTGAAATCATGCCCTTGGATGTGTGTGTTTTGTGCATAAGCTGGGTCCTGATCGAGATAAACTTGCTGCGCAGTCTATTAAATGTGTTTTCCTTGGGTATCCTAAGAACCAAAAAGGATATCGTTGCTATGACCCTATATCTCATAAAGAGTATGTCAGTGCGGACGTTACCTTCTTTGAGTCTATTCCTTATTTTTCGAGTACTACTCCAAGGTTACAAGAGAGTCAGGGTGATGTTTTTCCTCTGCCAATTCCCCCTTTTCCTTTAGAGTCGTTCACTCCGAAGCCTGTGGCTCCATCCTCTGGGGAGTCTCGATACAGAAACCCTCCTATAGTGTATACTCACAGGTTACCACCTACCTCCATGCCCCCATTATCTCCTTCTTCTGAGGCAAGTATCTCTGAGCATACTGAAGTTTCTGCTATTGATGAGGATCTTCCTATTGCTCTGCGAAAGGGGAAAAGACAATGCACCCTTCATCCCATTTCTCAGTTTGTTTCTGAAGTTAATCTTGGGGCTTCTATGAAGAATTTTATCTCGGCTTTGTCTGCCTCCTCTGTTTCGCTTCATCACAGTCAGGCTCTATTCGACCCCAAATGGATGCAAGCTATGAAGGATGAGATGGATGCCCTATGTTCTAGGGGCACTTGGGATTTGGTGGATCCTCCATCTGATGCAGGTATTGTTGGCTGCAAATGGGTATATACCATTAAATATAACTCGGATGGGTCAATTGAATGGTACAAAGCCCGGTTGGTTGCAAAAGGGTATACTCAGACTTATGGTGTTGACTTTTTTGAAACTTTCTCCCCAGTTGCTCGTCTTGGCACTATTCGTCTTGTTCTTTCTGTTGCTGTGCACCATGGATGACCCTTGTTTCAGTTGGATGTCAAGAATGCCTTTTTATATGGGGATTTGCATGAAACTGTCTACATGCAACAACCCCCAGGCTTCGAGGTTCAGGGGGAGTAGGAAAGAGAGGAGCCTCTAGATGGAGAATTTGAATCGGGATCTGGTCTTCTACAGAACTTGACGACATGCGATTTATAAGAAACCCGACTGTCAAAACTGCATCGCCCCAGTATGTAGCAGGCATATTGGATTGAATCATAAGGCACCGAGCAACATTAAGGATTTGTCTATGTTTCCTCTCAGCCACCCCATTTTTCTGGGAGGTATGGGGACATGTAAATTGAGGTTGAATCCCATTAACAGAGTAGAATTGAAGTAAGTCTTTGGATTTGAACTCAAGAGCATTATCAGTGCGAACAATTTTAACACATATGTCAAATTGAGTTTTTATCTCTGCAATTAAAGATTTTAGAATGATAGGACCTTGAGACTGATCTTTTAACAGGAACACCCACGATAGTCTCGAGAAGTCATCAACAATGACTAGATAATAACGACATTGAGACCTATTCAGAATCTTACTCGGACCCCACACATCTACATGAAGAAGATCAAACAATCCTTGACTTGATGGACTCTGACTGGAGGGAAAAGAACTTCGACAATGTTTTCCCAATTGACATGTTTCACACTGAAAAGAAACTGAGGAAGGAATATGAGGAATGACACGACGAAGTTTTGTCAGTGGAAGGTGACCCAAACGATGATGCCACAATAGAGGACTTGAGGATAATGTAACAGCAGAGTGGGCCGAAACCTCTTGTTGGTGAAGGTAATACAGACCACCTTCCTCATAGCCACCACCAATCCTTCTCCTCGTCAGCAAGTTCTGAAAGGTGCATCCCATAGGCTCAAAAATCACTCTACAATTCAACTCTTTTGTCATTCGACTGACGGATAATAAATTCTGTGGAAACGAAGGAGCATGAAGAACATGCGACAATTGAAGAGTAGGGGTAATAGACATGTTTCCCTGCCTACAATTGGGGAAGAGCTACCATCAGCAAGACGTACCCCTTTTTGACCTGTCACAGGTTTTAAACTCAAAAAGTTGCTCGAGTTTCCGCACAAGTGACCAGAGGCTCCAGAATCAATGACCCACCTACCACCTTGAGCAGATAGGCCATCACCTGCCGAGCACACAACCTCCGCAACCGAAGACTTCGAATTGGATGATCGTAAAGCAAGGAGCTCGTCATATTCAACCCTGCTAAGAGTTACACAATCATTGGAGGGATCTGCATCTGATTTAACCACTTGAGCCATAATATAAACTAATGGGCTTGATTCACAAAATGCAGGAGCAACCACACGCGCATACCCACAATCAACAACAAGCCCGACTATATCAAGTTTTGACTTCACCAATGAAATCTGAGAAACACGGCCTTCGACTGTTCAGATCCAAACTTCAAATATAATTTTAAAGAAACTTGACCAAAACCTTTCACCTCAACCAAGGATGACTATAGGCTGTAAATCAAGATCACCTCAACTATAGATATGATCCAAATGACTCGCTACCACCATAGATATGATCAGAAGATGCAAACGACTACACAACTTTCTGGATGATCTCATAAAACTATTGAGATGCATATACTCCAGCAAATCAATATTTGAGCAAGCATATCAAGTTGGGAACCTAGGTGTTGGTCTGCAGTAGACGACTTCAATTACACCACGTCAGATATGATCTGAATATGATCTGACTTAACATAACCACGTCAGCCCATATGAACAGCAACATACGACAACTCAGAGGCTGCTGATCGCGAGCACCACAACGATATTAACTGCAGTAACTCACGACCACACCACATTACATCTAATTACAACATCTTTAACATACCTGCAACAAAGACCGATCTGGTCCACACCATGCGACAATCTCAGAATCACGACCGACTGCAACCTCGTCAACGCCACAACTTCAACACACAGAAATCAGTCTTGAAGCGATACAAACCCACACGCAATCTATTGTTTGCAAATCTGGTCAACTGCTAGCAACTGCAAATTCAGATCTTCTCCGACGTTCCACAAAATAATCAGATCTGAATTCAGCCAAGGTATAGATCTGTTTCTCTTTCTTGATTAGATCTCAGCAACCACAACGTCTTTGGTACTTCAAGCTGAATACTATCAGATCTGATTCCCTTATTAGGTCTTCACCACGATATACAGATCAACGACTCTCAGATCTGGTCGACACCCACTTCATACCTCATCACAACATCAAGACCTGTAACCATCAGATCTGGTCTACGACCACTGCAAATCTTCATTACGATGTGTAGATCTGATTTCAGATCTGAATCATGACCGAGGTCAGATTGCAGATCTGTTATCAGATCTGTCCCACACTGTTCCAAAAAAAAACTTCAGACGAACTGCAAATCTGATGTCCTTCACGCTATTTCAGCCGCGGCACACGAACTCAGGCACCCAAGCCCGTACGTGGCTCTGATACCATGTTGAAGGTAGGGTGAGATGCGCAGCAACCGAGGTAGAGAGAGAGAGAGAAAGAGAGAGACGGCTGGAGAATAATAGAACTTAATTTCAATTAGGGCTAATCTCTATATTAAATAGAGATAGTCCAAGGAACAAAATTACACCCAGGTCCCTCATTAAAGAATAAGATTCAAATAACCTCTAGTTTAGAAAAACTTATTTACTAAAAACATCTTAGTCTCAACAATGTGCTTAAAATAGATAAGATAGATTGAGGATAAACTTGAGAAGATGTCTTATATGTATTTGGGTCCAAATCGGGTCTGGATCCAGACCCGTGTTCGTGTCTTATTATGTTTTAATTTATACAGGACTGACACACTTCATTAATGGCATGTTTGTAATTTCTTTATGTTGTAAAAGGGTATTTTAGTACCCTAAACTTTTTGTTAGACAAAACATATAATGAGAATAGTGTATGCCGATTCCTGCATTGGGAATCGTGGGTTTCTGCAGCAGCTCCTTCTCTCTCTTTGCATCCTCCATTCTTCTCGTATGCTAGAACTCTGGATGTCACAAATTCTAACATGGTATCAGAGCCACGCTAGAGCTGGATCTGCGATTGCTTCCAAAAGGTATGACCAGAGAGATCTTCTAGTTTCCCAAGTCAAGAATTGATTCTTATTTTCTGTTCATTTCTTTGATACACCCAATCACTTCTCAATCTCATCGTTTCTTTATTGATCAGAGTCTGATCTGTTCGCGTCTTCTATTTCTCCTCAATCTCATTGTTTCTTTCTTGATCAGATCAGATCAGAGGCAGATCTGATTGCGTTTTATATTTCTCTATCTTCATATTACCCACCGTGATCAGATCTGAATCAAACGAGCTGATCAGAGGCAGATCTGATTGCGTTTTCTATTTTCTCTATTTTCATATTACTCACCGCGATCAGATTTGAATCAAACCAGATCTGATCAAAAGAATTATTCAGATCTGATTTCATTCCAGGTCTCATTATCTGGACATTCCTTCCTTTTCAATCTAAAAAAAAAGAGAAAGACCGGTTATTCTGATCAGATCTGGACAATAATCAGATCTGATCAGAACTCAATATCTGATCTGAACCAATATCAACTTCCTTTCCTGTCTCATATCTGTGCTTCCTTGCCTGTCGCCCACTGCCCTTCACGCAACCCCATATAGTTTTTTTTACAAAGGAAACTGAATTTCTGTCTACACTCAGCTGTCTGCATGGCTGCTTGCACTCTGTAAAAGGAAAATATTAAAGTCTGTCCCTGCAAAAAAAAAAAAAAAGAGGGAAGAGGTGACACAATTTTCTTTGAGACTAAAGGTTTCCTTTTGATATATTGATCTCTAAAGTTATCGCCGGGCTGTACGGTCATATTCTTCTTCTTTTTGAAACATGGACTCGTTTCCTTCCCAGTCTGGTGTTTCTTCGAGCTTTCTTAGTCAAGTCGTGTCTTAAAAGTTGAACAATTCTAATTTCTTAACTTGGAAGAGGCAGATCATTCCTTTCATAAGGAGTCAGCATCTTTCTGGACATCTGGATGGATCTATTCCAGTCCCTCTAGAGTTTATATCACGAGAAAAAAAGGACAGTAAAGGAGCATCTACCACAGTGTATGTCAGAAACCCAAAGTATGTAACCCGGATGAAAAGGGATCTGACGTTGGTTGCTTACTGTTAAGATATGATATATATATATATATATACACACATATATATGTATGTGTATATATTCCACTGTAAACCGAAATACCCAGCAGGGGTATTTCGATCCTTTTACCTAATAGGCGTCAGCCCCTAATTGGTACTTTATTTCTGCTTTTTACAGTCTTTTATTTCTGCACTGTATTTCTGCTTTTTACAGTCTTTCTTGACTGACTGTGAAAGGGATAGCTCCATATAGCTGTTGGAGCTGCCCCAACAGTCATATGGAGCTGCACCCTATAGCTCCTCAATGTATTATAAATAGGCCTTATCAGCCCTTGTAAACTCAACTCATTTTTTATGAGTATATATGCAATAACAATTCTTTAGACCCTTGTGTGGGTGGATCAGTGACTCAATCAAGTATTCTATTTGATTGAAAGTGTGTTCTTGCATGTGTATTGGATTCTATCCATTTGATTACATGGTATCAGAGCTTTGGTGTTCCAAAGGGCATTTGTTTCAAAAGAGATCGTGATCAAGAGGAGGATCGTGGACTTGGTGGCACAACGCATCAAAAACTCGATTATTGCATTGGGAAGCAGACCATCTCAAAAATAAAGTCTTGTATTGCTTTCTTTTTCTCTTTCTCCTTTCTCTTTTGTTTTCACTCGTTGTAAATGGAGAATAAGAGGGAAGTGAGTCTCCATTCCAGTACGCCTAAATGACACTAACTATATGGTGTGGGCATCCATAATTAAACATAAAATATAGGAAAAGGAACTTTGGGGGTTGGTTGACGGCACCGAAAAAGAGCCTAAACTCGTTCTTACCAAATTGGAAAATAGAAAAGAAGTTGTGCTTCAAGGAGAGGAAATGGCTAAAGTCGTTTCCGAATATGAGAAAAGATGGAAGGAATGGAGGATGGGTCATTCCAAAATTATTGGATGACTCATCAATAGTGTGAACATTCATAAATGTTCTAGTTTAGCGAAGTTTGATTTCGTTAGTGATGCATGAAAATACATTAAAGACATGTATAGTCTTAAGGATATTGTGCATATATGTAATGTCCAAAATAAAGTAAGAACGATGACTCAAGGAGATATGAGCATAAGGGAGTACTATAATGCACTCTCTCTCCTATGAGATAAATTGGCTCTTCTTGAGTCAAAGTGGCATTGCCCACAAGATGTTGAGCTTTGCGAAAATCAAATCAAAGCGGAGCATTTTTATCAATTCATAAATGGGCTTAGGCCTGAATTTGAAGGAACTAAATCCGCTCTTCTTCATAGAGGATGGGGTTTCTTCCATTGTTGAAACCCTTGAAGAATTAACTATGGAAGAAAATAGATTGAAAAGACCATCCACTTTTAAGGATGAAGAATCCGTGCTTGCTATGTCAAAGCCCGAAAATCATACGAAGAGTTATAAACCACCTCATTTTGTAAGAAATGAGAATGGTAGAAACCCCAACTATGAAAAGAGGGGTGATCATGATTCAGAAAAAGGTGGAAAAATTATTTGCTACTATTGCTATGAATCGGGACACATCAAGCCTTTTTGTCCCAAAAGAAAAAGGACTATAAAGAAGACAAAAGAGTGGTTTCGGTTGAAAGGAGTGAAGTGGACGACTCCAAGTGCATTGTCTCGCTCTCCTTAGCTCAATTGATGGAGGCATTGCAACCTATACTTAAAGCTCAATCTCCTTCATATTCGGGAGCGGTCATATCAACAAGTGACAACCATGGTAAAACCTTTTGGATCCTAGACTCCGGTGCTTCATTTCATATGACTCCTAATGAATCCATATTAACCAAATGCAAGTTTAACTCAAACGATTTTTGTGTTTCAACTGCCGATGGCACATATTTGAAAATCAAAAGTTTTGGTATTTATCAAAAAACACCTATCTTTAACATACCAAATATTAGAGTAGTACCAAAATTAAATTTAAAGCTCTTATCGATTTCTCAAATTGCGGACTATGGTTGCAAAATAGTTTTCTCATCTAATGATTGTCTAATACAGGATCTTCAGTCAGAGAAGCCAATCGGGTAAGGCCATAGAAGAGGAGACCTCTATGTTATGGACAATCTAGAATTGCCAAAACAACATTTTTGTAATTTTGTGGAAAAGAAAGATATAAAAATTGGCACAAAAGACTAGGACATCCTAGTGTGACCAAATTGCAATTGTTTTCATTTTTTTCAAATTGTAAAAGGGAAAATTTTGTATGTGAAGATTGCATTCTTGGAAAAATGAAGTCTTTACCTTTTGGAACAAGACATCTTATAACTAAGAATCTATTTGAATTAGTGCCTTCGGATGTATAAGGATCCGCACCGGTCATATCCAAATGAGGCATTTCTTATTATGTTGTATTTGTGGACAATTATACTAGACACTCTTGGATATTCTTTTTAAAACACAAATCAAAAGTATTTGATTGTTTTAAAAAAATCATAATTATATAAAAAATCAATTCAAAACCAATATTCAAATCTTTAGAACGGACTCCGGGGGAGAATTTGTATCAAAAAAATTTGAAAACTATCTTGGCTTGAATGAGATTATACACAAAAAATCATGTCCATACACCCCTCAAAAAAATGGTCTTGCCGAAAGAAAGCATAGACACATTATTGAAACCATTAGAAGACTTCTAGTATCTAGAAATGTTCCAAAAGAGTTTTGGGCCGAAGCCGCCCTTACGGCAGTCTATTTGATAAATAGAATGCCTTCAAAAAATATTGAAAACATTTCTCTTATTGAAAACTTTGGAAAACGTCTCCCGATTACAAAATGTTGAGGATCTTTGGGTGCAAATGCTTTGTTCTTAGCAACAAAAATGATAAACTCTCCCCTAAAGCCATTCTTTGTATATTTTTGGGCTATGCCGAAAACCAAAAAGGATATAGGTGTTATGACATTGAAAGAAACAAATTATATGTTTCTAGAAATGTTACGTTTCTTAAAAATGAAAATGGGTTTCTCAAAGATAATATCCAAGAAAGTTGTGATTATTCGTTCCTCTTTGACCTAGTCAATGATAATAGTGAAAATATTTATGAGAGCCAAGACATACATGAGGCAAATAGGAATGTGATTAGGAGTTTTGATAGTGTAGACCTATCTTACAATAATTTACAAACCTATGCTCGACATACTGAAGGTCACCCTCCATGTGCACTAGAAAGATACTGCCAAAACCAAGAAGAAGTTCCTTCTATCCTTAGAAAATCCATAAGAATTTAAAAAGCTCCTAGTAGATTTGTATCATATGATTCTTTTGAACCAAGGTATAGATCTTGCTTAATGGTCATTCACTCTTATTTTGAACCTCAATCATATCATGAGGCTAAACATCGTCATGAATGGATTAAGGCCATGAATGACGAGTTGGTAGCATTAGAAAGAGCAAAAACTTGGGAGATTCAAACATTACCTAAATGAAGAAAAACTATAGGATGCAGATGGGTTTACAAGGTAAAAATCAAGTACGATGGAATATTAGAAAGATATAAGGCTAGATTAGTAGCCAAGGGATATAGTCAAGAATATGAGATTGACTATGATGAGACATTTGCCCCTGTTGCTCGCATGACTACGGTTAAAACCCTTATTGCTATAACATCAATTAGAAAATTGTCTATATTTCAAATGGATGTTAAGAATACCTTTTTAAATGGTAATCTAGATGAAGAAGTGTACATGGATCCTTCGCCTGAGTTAACTTTAGCACATGGAAAAACTCTTCGATTAGCCTTGTATGGTATAAAGCAATCTCCAAAAGCTTGGTATGATAGGTTCAGTGATGTGATGAAATAACTCTATTTTAAAACCTGTTTTACTGATACTGCATTGTTTGTTAAGTCTTCTGATGCAGGAATTATGATTCTACTACTGTACGTAGATGATATGATAATCACAGGAGATGATAAGCAGAGAGTTAACCATATCAAAGATGTGCTTAAAGCCAATTTTGATATGACATATCTTGGTTTTTTACGATATTTTCTTGAAATAGAAGTTGCTTACTCACATCGTGGTTATTTTTTGTCACAAACTAAATATGCAGCAGAGATCATTGAAAGATCAGAACTCTCAGATGAAAAATTGGTCGATACTCCAGAAGTCATAAATGCCAAAATGAAGATAGATGATGGAGAGCCCTTGCAAGATCCAACCCCTTACAGACAAGTGATTGGGGCTTTGTCTTATCTTTCTATTACCCGTCTTGATATATCTCATGCTATTCATTCTGTTAGTCAATTTCAGCATGCTCCCACTACAGTGCATATGAGTGTTGTAATGAGAATAGTTAGATATATTAAAAAATTTATTAATCTTGGCTTGTTTTTATCCTCCCCCTTCTCAGTAGAAGTCATTGCCTATTCTGATTCTGATTGGGGAGAAGATGTCAATGATAGACGCTTAACAACTGGTTTATGTGTATTTGTAGGTGGCTCTCTAATTTAATAGTGA
The DNA here is from genome assembly GCF_984573655.1 of Nuphar pumila. Classification (NCBI taxonomy): domain Eukaryota; kingdom Viridiplantae; phylum Streptophyta; class Magnoliopsida; order Nymphaeales; family Nymphaeaceae; genus Nuphar; species Nuphar pumila. The sequence goes on from NC_143260.1 coordinate 36,338,791, forward strand.
TGCAAAAAACAACATAAGGTGTCACTTTCTTCCACTGAAGTTGAGTATCGTGTCATGACAACCACTACATCTGAGTTAGTATGGCTGGGACAACTTCTTGAAGACTTGGGGGTTCATACCAAAGAACCTTCAAAATTGTGTTGTGACAACAAGAGCGCTGTGTACATTGCAAGCAATCATACATTTCATGAGAGGCCGAAACACATTGAGATGGATTGCCACTACGTTCTTAAAGAATTCCTGCAGAAGACTATCATTTTGCCTTATGTTCCATCAGAATATCAACTCACGGATTTCTTCACCAAAGCGCTGCCGTCACCCAGATTTCACTTCCTACTTGGCAAACTCTCGGTGGTTGTACCATGAGTTTGAGGGAGGGGGGGTGTTAAGATATGATATATATATATATCTCTGTGTGTGTGTGTGTATATATATATATATATTCCACTGTAAACCGAAATACCCAATAGGGGCATTTCGGTCCTTTTACCTAATAGGCGTCAGCCCCTAATGGGCTGACATTTTTATCTTTTCTGTGTAATTTATTTCTGTACTGTATTTCTGCTTTTAAAGAATTGTTATTGCATATGTACTGTGAAAGGGACAACTCCATATAGCTGTTGGAGCTGCCCCAAGAGTCATATGGAGCTGCACCCTATAGCTCCTCAATGTATTATAAATAGTTCTTATCAGCCCTTGTAAACTCAACTCATTTTTTATGAGTATATATGCAATAACAATTCTTTAGACCTTTGTGTGGGTGGATCAGTAACTCAATCAAGTATTCTATTTGATTGAAAGTGTGTTCTTGCATGTGTATTGGATTCTATCCATTTGATTACACTTATATCACTTCTACATTGTCAAAAGAGGTGCTTGTGGCAATTCCATATGACTGTTCAGCTATGCAGCTGTGAGATAGATTAGTTCAGACATATTCACAAGTTTCTCAGGACAGGGTGGTGTTTCTTAAAAGAGAATTTCAGATGTTGAGAAAGGACTCCATGACTATCATGGAGTACTTGAACAAAATGAAGACCGTTACAGATCAACTAGCAGTTGTGGGTTATGTAGTGAGTGATAAAGACATGATACAACAAATTCTGAGTGGGTTGGGGCTTCACTATCACATGATTGTTACTTCTTTATTGTGTTTACGTGATCTACCCAGATTTGAAGATCTGCGTGCAAAATTATTACAATATGAGATGACCTTGAAAGGGTTCTCTGAAGAATCACATGTGCACGCAAGCACACAAGATGTTCTTGCCACAGCCTACAGGGGTAGCCTATGGACGAGGACGAGGACGAGGAAGTTATGATTTTCGGGGAAGGGGAGGACAAGGAAGAAATGGGCATGGAGGCCGTGGACTATTACCTACGCCCATCATACCTCCCAACTCACAGTGACAAAGGCCAATTCCTACTTGTTTCCTGTGCAATAAAAAGGGGCACATCAAGGCTAACTGCTGGTTCAATCCTCAAAATAAAGGAAAATCAACACAGACAGAAGTGAAGAGAGAAACAAATAGTTCAAACGCCAGTGGAGAAGTAAAGGAGTTGCTGTTGTCAGCTTTGTCAGGATGAAACAAAATGATCAAGGTACTTGGTATGTTGAATCCGAGACATCGACTCATGTTACTGGTGATGCTGGTAAGCTTCTAAAAATCTTGTTTCTTACGTTGGTAGAAATAACATACCCACTGGAGATGGATCTCGTCATTCTATTTCTCATATTAGAAACTCTGTTATTCCTATGTCAAAGTCCTCTCTCAGTCTTTGAAAAGTTCTTTATGCTCCTAATATCAAGAAAAACATTGTTTCTGTTTCTAAGCTTGTTGATGATATTAATGCTTCAGTTAAATTTACTCCCTCTTCTGTTCATGTCAAGGACCTCTGAACGAGGGAGACGTTCGCTGAAGGAAAACGACAGGGCAATATGTATGTTTTCCAAGAAGATCCTTGTACTCGTGTTCGCCCTGTTGATCCCAACTTTAAGCGCTCTTTATCGTCGTCTTCAGTGATTCATAAATGTGTTTTTAGTGTCTCTGAATGTAATAAGCCAAATCTTTGGCATGATCGTTTAGGTAATTGCAGTAGTTATTTCATTGAGAAGCTTGTCTCAGATAATTTCATTCTCAAGTTTAGTTTAGGGCTAAATGTCGACTCTTTGGCTAACTTTAGGAGCTTTAATGATATAGGGGTATCATTGTAACTTGACTTTCCCAAGGTTCTGTGGATAAGAGTTTTGCACTAAGGAGAGTCATATAAACAAAATAAATATGTCCTGAGTTGCTGCGCTGATAATTTGCAGGCTCAAGCATGCAGTTGTCAAACTCTGTTCAGGAGAGTCATAAGAACGTATCCCCATATTCTTGGTTCTATACCGGAACCCGAACCAAGGATTATTTTGGTAGAGAAAGGCGAAATCAAAATTCTCGAAGGAGAAGAGAGGAACAAAGCTCTCGAGGAATACTCCAAGAAACATGAAGAATGGGAAATGAAAAATTTCAAGATTTGTTCTTGGATGTTTTCATCGGTTGAAACAAAGATAAATGCCAACATTATTAAATTCATGAAAACATCAGAAGCTTGGCATTATCTAGAAAAAATGTACACGTCAAGAGACTTGTCACATAAGTATTATCTCCAAAAAAGGGCTTTGACCCTTCAACAAAATGAGATGTCCATAAGGGAATACTTTGCGGAATTGTCGTCCATATGGGATGAACTCGCAATGCTTGAGCCTAAGTGGAGTGGAGAAGCTATTGAGCTTAGATACAAACAATTGGAAGATGACCATTTTTTTAATTTTTTGAATGGCCTTAGACCCGAGTTGCAGCAAATTCGGTCCTCTCTTTAGCAAAAACAATTTAAGTGTTCTTGCTACTTCAAGTAATGAAGAAAATGAAGGCGCTAATGCCGTATCAAGACCGGGGAGCAATTTGTAAACTTATAGGCCTCCTCACTTCAAGAATCAAATTTCAATTGGTCAAGGTGTAAATAAGAACTATAGCAAGCTTATATGTTATTTTTGTAAAGAACCGGAGCACATTAAACCACTATGCCCAAAATGGAAGAAAATACTTTCTATGGCCATGACATCTCAACAAGAGGAACAACCATCATCGTCAAATCAGTCTCTCTCTCTTCATCAAATTGTAAAAGCTCTGTAACCTCTTCTTAAGGGAGGAACTTCCGGAGCTGCTATGTCTACCTCTTCACCTTCCGGTAAGATATCTTGGCTTTTAGATTCTGGCGCATCTTTTCATATGACTCCAAGTGTTTGCTCCCTTTCCGAATTTTCTAAAAATCCTCTTCCATCTTTTGTCTCAACGGCGGTTGAAACACCTTTTGAAATAAAAGGAATAGGAAAATTTGAAAAATAAGATTTTTTTATCCCTAAAATTCGTCTTATACCAAAATTAAATTTAAATTTACTTTAGGTCTCTCAACTCTCGGATCATGGTTGCGATGTAAAATTCACTTCTGATAAATGTTGGATTCAGGATCGCTAGTCCAGGAGATTGATTGGGGAAGGCTCTAGGAGAGGCGAACCCTACTACGTTGACTTTCTTGAAGTTCCCAAGAATCAATTTTGTAATATTGTTCAAAACAAAGATATTCATGTATGGCATAAAAGCTATGTCACATGGGTGCGGGTGCGGGTGCGGGTGCAGGTGCGGGGATTCGACACTTCCAAAAAACCCGGGTGCGGGGGTGCGACAGGGGAAAAAATGTAAAAAATAATATATATATATATATATATCTTGTATAGTGTATATGTATGAATGTATGGTAGCTGTTAAGGTCCATGTGTAATGCCCGTAAAAAAAAACGTGTCAGACTCGTGTCAGACACGTGCCCTACGTGTGTCAGACACGTGTCGGGGTTTGGTCTGATGTGTCGGGCCCGGATCCGGGTCCGAACCGGACCCGAGCCTAACCCGGACCTGGGTTCTCGAAGCCTCGAGAACCTGCGTCTTTTAAAAGACGCAGGTGCCTCGGGCGAGGGGCAAATGTAATACCCATAAAAATTCGATGGGTAGTTTTATCCATATTGGACCCGGGATCCGTTACTCATATCCAAAAAGGGAATATATCTATATATGAGTGTTAAAAAAAATATAATAACAATATTTAATAAATAAATAAATAAAATTATTTTTAAGAGAATAATATTCGTATAAAAATGAATTACTTGGGGTTGGATCCGTGGTTGGACCCAAATGGATCCAACCTGTAGATTCAGAATCCGTTACGGATCCACATTCATTGTGGATCTAGCACTAAAGGGGCTAACCCGGATCCACGCTAAAGGTGGATCCGGCATAGCGGGTCGTGGGGCTCGGACCTAGACCCAACACCTTTTTTTTTCGTTTAAAGGGGACTCGATTTCAGGAATCATGCCTAGGGCACGATTCTCGCAGGAGCTCAAGAAGGGAATTGGAGGAGGTTACAGAGGAGAGAGGAGGGGTTCACCTCTCGCTAAAAGGTGGGGGAAAAACAGATCTCTCCCCTCTCAGCTCTCTTCCTCTCGGATTTCATCTCCCCCACACTCTCTGTCTCCTCTCTCACTTTCTTGCTCTCCCTCTCCTCTGCCCCTCATCACCCTCTCGACCGACATCGCGGCTGTGAAAACAGCAGGCCGAGCATCGACAACAGCCTCCCGATCGCGCCCTTCACGCCGACAGGAGCTCCGTCGTCGGCAAGCCTCCCGACCATCTGCTGCCGCCATCGCTTGCCACCAGAATCGCCGGCGACCTTCTTCTTGCAGCAGCGTCAGCCACCTCCTCCTCCAATCACCAGGAACAAGTAGGTTTTCTGTGCTTTTAGTTGTTAGTATTGATTGTTATCGGTATATGTTGGGTCGGTCGAGAAAGAAAACCAATTTCTTTTGCAAAGCCGGTGGTTCCGGATGGGGGTTTCGTGGCTGCAGAAAACCCTCGTCCGTGAAATTGGCATTTCCTGTAATCACGGCAGCCGAGCGTGAGATCCATGGATGGATTTCTTACCTGGTTGATAATGGGTCGAGCATATGGGGGATGGTCCGAAAAACCCCAAATCAATTGATTTGGGGATATCGGTTGCCAGAGTAGAAAGACTAAATCCAACTAGGGAATATGGGGTTTATCGGTTGATCTTTACATTAAAGAGGGTAGGAAAAGTTGTGTTCTCACCGTATATCCATGTTGTTGCAATTATTTTTCTGTATTTGATTAAGGCATGGGGTTTCTTTTTCAATTCGTATGAGAAGTATTATGTATAAACTAATTTAAGCATGAATATAGATGGGGAGGAAATAGAAATCCGATTTCAAAAGCTATATATATACCTACACTTATTATTCATGAGTATTAATTTCCCTGTCGTGGTAAATCTGAATAGATACTTAGATACATGCCAGGGTTGTCAGTTTACATAAAACCTGATTCTGCATGTTACATTTATGTGCATTGCTCAATATAAATTGTTAGGAGGATTACAGATAGATTCTGATTCTGTGGGATTATAAATGACATATGTTTTCCTTAGTGTAAAGTTGTTTGCATGATTATTGTTTGACAGTTATTTTGTGGATTGTCATCCAATCTGATTACCTATTACTTTGTTCTTTGAACTGTAAACAAATTTGATTTCTATGAGATGTTGTGTTCTGTCATCAAACCAGGGTTTTCATTATTATAATGACTATATGTCAGTGTGCTGACTATATCAAATCTGTTCCTATGCTGGTTTATTAAATGAAATCAAGTCTGATTACATGTGATCATGTATTGTCTTACACAGTTGTATATCATTAAAGTATGAATACTTTAAGAATAATTTCCTGGTAATCACATGAATGATCAAGGTCTGAAACCTTAGGGTGTTCGGTAGACACTGGATTTGGGTTTCCCATGAGTAGTTGATTTTGGAATTGTAATGAAATCATTCGAGGACTGATGCATGTTTAGTTTTCTGTGTATGCATTCCTTATTATTACGTCAGATCAACCTGATGAATAGGCTGCGATGTATCATAAACTGCTCAGCAACATCTACTGTTATTGTTAGCATTGATTGGGCTGCAATATATTATTTACTGATCAACAACAGTTGGTTTAGAGACAGATTAAGCTTTCATTGAATTTATTTGGTGTGTTGTGCATAAAATTGATACGGGTATAAACCAATTATAACACCATTGAGATTATATGGTATGATTTCAAGTGAACCATTTGGGTTTTTACCTAACACATAAGTACCAATGGGGGTACTTGAGTCCGATGATTTGTGGACAATGAAAATTGGGTATGTCAAGAAAACTTAAACTAAAGAGAGGTGTGCTTAACTGCTTTTTGAAGGTATGTTTTGAATTGCTTGTATGCAACATGTTAACTGTGTTTTAGGAATTAGGTTATATTGGTTCCAAACATATGATGGTGTACTTAGTGACACATGGACATGTGCCTTCCCGCGAGGCAGGCACTTGGAAAAACCTTGCCTAATGAGCTATATTGGATTGAATACCCGACGCAGGTACTTGGGTGGTTAACTTGTGCGCAATAGCAATAAAACTGATAAAAAACTTAAACTTAAATGTTGTATGCCTGACTGGTTTAAAGGTGTCAGGGCATCAATGTTTGTGTTGTAGAGTTGGTAACACGTGCGAATATTTGATTTTTGTTAATATGTTATTGCTTTGGTATAGGTGCATACACGATATGAATGTGTGCAACCCTGAACATTTAATTTTTATGTCCAGGTAATGTTCATGTGTGTGGATGTGAATACATGAAAAGTTTCATGTACCTACATTTATGAGACATGTTTAATTATCGTGCATTTATGAATTGGTTTCAAGTGCATGTGCATACATGAAATCAATGTGTGTTTGACATGTACAATCATGTATACATGTTCTCATGTACTTATGAATTATGGATGAATGCATGTGTGTTAAGTGATTTCATGAAAGCACTTGCACATGGACGGTGAACACATGCATATGATTGTGGTAACTCATGCACATTGTTAAATTGGTTTGAATGGATGTGCATTTGGAGGCATGTTGACCTCTTTGCATAAATTGCAAGTTATGATTTTTGCAAATGATGCATCGATGGTCTAAATGAATCATCTTAGGCCTGGAGAGCCTTGAGCTTGGGTTTGCTCTTTCTTTAATTGTTTAAATGCATCGCAATAATCATATTTACATGATGGTTTTAATTGTGTTGTTCTATGGTTGCCACGGGTGGTAGGCCGTGAAGAGCTACGCATTGGTGATTTGTGAGCTTATGTTTGCATGTTGATTTGCAAGCCTATGATTAACTTTGCATGTTGATTTGCAAACGTGATTTTATTGTTCTATATTGCACTGTTCGATGTGTTTCCACAGGCTGGAGTCTCGTGATGGTTCTCGCAGGGGTAGATGCGAGTTTTTGCCTTGTTTTTGCATGCTGAATTACAAAACTCAATAATTGGCTTTTAATAAAAAGATAATGAATAAGAACAGTGTAATATACGTTCTGGGATATCTCATCTGGAGTATGAGAATCTTAGAGAACCGGTCTTGGGGAGACTGTGAGGATACAAAAACTCCGTGTGCTGAAATCTTGTCCCCTGAACCCGATATTGAGGTTCCTTCTTCTGGCCACGGTTTTAGGGAGAGTCCGTCACTTTACTCGGGAGTGATGTGTTGGTCAAAACTGTGAGTTTGTTTGGTACCAAGGAAGTGGCACTTGTGGGCATGAGGTGTCCCTTGTGTCCCCGACATTAGATGTGGATGTCTAATGTTCCGAAGGTGATTCGGTCGAGGGTTAAGTTTGGAACCCAGTAATAAAATACAAATTGTGTGTTAAGCTACCCTAGGAACCTAACTTGACCTTGGGGTTTTGTACCCGTTTGGTGTATCCGCGGGCAACTGTAATTAAAAAGATGAACTTAAATTGTATGCATTTAATATGGCATGAATATGGAAAGGGAAACTTAAGGAGAGATAATAAGAGGATTCATGCATTACACATAAGTCATGCATTTTTCTGCTATGCATTAAAACATGCATATGTTATCTGTTTCCTTAATTGTTATATATTTGGTGGATGCGTGATGTTTAACTTTCAATGTATGTTAAATGTCTTGTTGTACTAAAAATTGTGCATCATTGTATGGTTTAATGTTTCTTTATGCATAATGGATGTACCTTGTGGTAAGAATGCGTACTTGAATTATGAATTGTCCTAGTTGCATTTCTTTGAATAATTGTGTGGATTTGTATTGTGGTTGTGGGATATATAAATGTTGCTATTAATGTTACCTGCCAGTTAGTTCATGATAAATTGTTGACTATCGTAGCATAGACCTTTACTTATTCTTGTATGTGCTGAAAATCATACATGACACCCATATCACATACTGGATTCTTGATGTACCATATTAAAAGTTACAGATTTCCTACTTAGACAGTTGTAGTCTAATTCCTATAAATTTTCAGGTGAAGAGTTGGAGTTAGGAGCGGTTGCGGGATGAGGCTTCGATCGGGATTTTGGATTTACTGTTCCAAGGATAGTATGAGAACTCTGATCTTAATTTTCATTAATATTGAAATGAAAAGAATGTTTTGGTCTTACTCCACCTGTAATGTTCTGGAATGCTTAGCCCCCGACGGTGTTTGGGCTGCCCCAACAACCATATGGTACACAAAAATTAGAAAGAAAAGAAAAAAAAATTCCTCAAAAATCTGGGTTAAGATTTCGGGGCATTACAGCAAAAACCCTCGCCCCTTCTCTCTCCTTGCCCGTTCTCCTATCGCTCCTCCCTGCGGCCACCGAGCGCCGGCGACTCGCCGCCGGCCACTTGTTCGCCTCCTTTCTCAGTCCGGCAGACCCCCTGACGACGCAAGCACCCCCCTCTCCGTCCCCTGTGTCGCAGGACGTCGGCGATCGAAGCCGACGGCAGCCTCCAAGCTCCGGTGATCCTCCACCTTCGCCGCCTGTGTCCCTCGTCGTTGCCGACCTCCGAGCCTCTTCGCCTCCCCTCTCTGAGTTCGGCAGACCTCCCGGCGGCCACCTGCGACATCAGCGGCGACCTCTTGCCTGGCGATCGGCTGCGCCAGAACCCCGACGCCGGGAAAGTCGGCACCCCTTCCACTGAGCCTCTCTCCCTGTTACATCGGCGGTCTCGTTTTTTCCGGCCACCTGACATTTACAACTGCCGGCGATAGCACCGTCGCTGTCCCCTCTCTGCTATGGTTGCCGTGGTTCCCGATGATCGCCGCCGTCAACGAGCAACCTCGACGACCCCCTTGCTGCGGCCTTTCGAGGTGAAAAACCCTCCCCTCCTTTTCTTCTCCTTTGTGAGGAGTTGGTCGACAGGGGGCTGAGCAACCCAATTTTTTTTTTAAAATTCCGCAGCCCATTTCATAGGGCAATTTTTAAAAAAAAAAAATCCAAAAAAATGACCCTGGGTGCGGTCAACGCACCCAGGGTCGGGTTGACCGCACCCGGTGCCGCACCCGCATCCGCGTCGAGTCGCATCGACGCGGGTGCGACACCCTGCTAGCCGAATCCCTGTGACATAGCATAAAAGACTGGGACATCCCAACATTGTTAAAATCTCTCTTATTTGCCTTTTATTAAACATCTTTGTAAAGGAGATTTTGCTTGTAATGATTGTATTATTGGGAAAATGAAAAGTCTACCTTTTTCTCAAAGGTCCATGTTTTCAACAAAGCCCTTTGAAATTGTTCATTCCGATGTATGGGGACCTGCTCCTGTGATATCTAAAGGCGGATTCTCGTATTATGTTATTTTCGTGGATGATTACACTAAGTTTTGTTGGATATACTTTCTTAAACATAAACATGAAGTTTTTCTAATGTTTAAAATGTTTCATATGATGATTTTAAATCAATTTAATGGAAGTTTAAAAATTCGTAGGCCTGACTCTGGTGGTGAATACCTTTCAAATGAATTCAAGAGTTACCTTGAAAGTTATGGTATTATCCATTAGAAATCTTGCCCAAAAACCCCACAAAAAATGGGTTAGCCGAACGGAAGCATATGCATATTATTGAAACAACTAGAACCTTGCTTATTTCGCAAAACATTCCAAAGAAACTATGGGTTGAAGCTGCCCTTACCTCGGTATATCTCATAAACAGACTTCCATCGAAGAATTTGAGTAAAATTTCTCCTTTTGAAAAGTTGTATGAAAAAGAACCTGATTACAGCAGGTTAAGGGTGTTTGGATGTAAGTGCTTTGTCCTTACAAATAAAAATGACAAGCTTTCCCCAAAGGTCATTTCGTGTGCCTTTCTTGGTTATTCCGAAACCCATAAGGGTTTTCGATGTTATGACATTAAAAATGACAAACTTTATGTTTCCAGAAATGTGAGTTTTTTGGAAAATCTTAATGGTTTTGAAAGTCTAGAATTACATAAGGAAAATGTTGATTATTCTTTTTTGTTTGAACTATTAGCCAAAGATGATGATTCTAGTGATGAGTCAAATCAGAATGACTCAAGTGATTTTAATATTGAGGAAATCATTTCTTCGCTTTACTCCTCTCACCAACCTATTGATGAAGGGCCATCTAGAGATCCCATCACCTATACTCATAGAGTTAGGAGCACTTTTAGAAGTGCTCTTGAAAGATATGATGATAGTCAGACTATTTCTCAAGGTGAGGAAAATTTTCATAGAACCGAAAGACACAGAAAAGCTCCCTCTAGGTTCATATCATATGATTCTTTTTCACCTAGATATAAAACATGTTTTAGTGCCATTCACTCCTACGTAGAACCTAGAAACTTTGCGGAAGCTAATAAAAGTCCTGAATGGATAATTGCGATGGAAAATGAACTCGGAGCTCTAAAAAAACTAAGACATGAAAATTTCAAGTTCTTCCTAAGGGTAAGAAAACAATAGGGTGTAGATGGGTTTTTAAAGTTAAAACTAAGAGCGATGAATCTCTTGAGAGATATAAGGCTCGATTAGTTGACAAGGGTTATAGTCAAGAGTATGAGATTGACTATGAAGAAACTTTTGCGCCTGTGGCCCTAATGGTCACTGTTCGATGTCTCATCACTGTTGCATCAATTAACAATTGAAACATCTATCAAATTGATGTTAAGAATGCCTTTCTGAATGATGATTTGAATGAGGAAGTTTATATGGATGCTCCACCTGGAATGGAGACTCCCAAAGGAAAAATGCTTCATCTTAGGAAAGCGCTCTATGGCCTAAAAAAAGCTCCTAAGGCTTGGTATGATAGGTTTAACTCAGTAATGTTGGAAAATAGTTTTTCTTCTTGCTTTACTGACACTACTTTGTTTGTTAGAAAATCCAATGTAGGGATTGTGATTTTGCTGCTGTATGTGGATGATATGCTCATCACCAGAAGTGATTCTAATGGGGTTAAGGGTATAAAATCAATTTTAAAAGATAAATTTGAAATGTCTGACTTGGGTTTTCTAACTTATTTTTTGGGAATTGAAGTAGCATACTCTTATAGAGGGTATTTTTTATCTCAAACTAAGCTTGCTTCTGAGATCATTGACAGGTCAGGTATTACAGATGAAAAGATTTGTGAAACTCCTGCTATAGTGGGAACTAAAATGAAGATTGATGATGGTGTTCGTCTTTCGGATCCTACTCCCTACAAACAACTTGTAGGATCATTGATGTATCTGAGTATTACCAGACCAACTATCTCTCATGCAGTGCATACATCAAGTCAGTTTCAGCATGCACCAACATCCGTCCATATGAGTGCTATCTTATGAGTCGTAAGATACATTAAGGGTACTCTAAACAAGAGAGTTTTTCTATCTTCTTCGTCTGATTTAAAGTTAATTGCTTATACTAACTCTGATTGGGGAGGTGACCAAAATAACCGTCATTCCACCACTGACTTTTGTGTGTTCTTAGGAGATTCGCTAATTTTATGGAGATGCAAGAAGCAACAAAAAGTATCTCTATCATCAACTGAAGCCGAATATCGTGCTATGACAACTACTACCATGGAAATTGTATGGATTCATCAGTTGCTGGAAGATATGGGGATCACAATCGAAGGACCTATCAAGCTATGTTGTGACAACAAAAGTGCAATTTATATTGCTAAGAATCACATTTTTCATGAGCGGACCAAACACGTAGAGATGGATTGTCACTATGTTCGTAAGGCGTACCTTAAAGGAGTCATTGACCTTCCATATGTCACATCAGAATATCAATTGACGGATTTCTTCACCAAAGCTTTGTGTGCTCTGCGCTTCAATTTCCTTCTTTGCAAACTCTCGGTCATACTGCCCTAAGTTTGAGGGGGGGTGTTAAATTATGTACATGTAATGTTATATATATATTATATATATATATAAGGTAATACATATACATATATATGTATCTACTTATTATATATATAAAATATATATTTCTAATTGTTTAGCCGTAGGGGTAGTTTAGTTTTTTTACACATTCTTTTCGGAATATGTTTTGTAATTCTTTTTCCTTTTATTTTTATTTTTTATTTTTTGTTCTTTTTGTAAAAGGTGAAAAGTACCTTGGAGGGGCCCACCATCTAGTCGTTGGGCCCCTTCCAACGGTCACATTTGTGACCGTTGGAGGGGCTCCAACGGCTAGAGGTGGAGCCTCTCCAAGGACTCCACCTCGTCTATTTAAAGGGGTCTCCCCTTGTGTATTCTTATGCTTTTGGGATTATAGCTCAAGCACCTTCTCAATCTTATGACTCTTAGGTATGCTTTTGCGCATTTGTGAGTTTGTGTTGTGCTTTTTATGCTCAAGTGTTTCAAGTGTTCTTGTTGTGCGTATGTGTACGCATTTGTTTCCAAGAATATTGTAATATTGCTAATAGTATCTTGTTGAAGATATTTTTACAAAAGGGATTGGCCAAAGACAGGTTTTGGATGTTAAAGGGCAAGTTGTTCATGGTTCAAAACCATGTACAACTTGAGGGAGGGTGAAAAGATGTCGTATATGTATTTGGGTCCAAATCGGGTATAGATCCAGACCCGTGTCCATGTCTTACTATGTTTTAATTTATATAGGGTTGACACACTTCATTAATGGTATGTTTGTAATTTCTTTATGTTGTAAAAGGGTATTTTAGTACCCTAAACTTTGTGTTAGACAGAACATATAATAATAGTGTATGCCGATTCCTGCATTGGGAATCGTGGGTTTCTACAACAGCTCATTCTCTCTCTCTACGTCCTCCATTCTTCTCGTATGATACAACTCTGGATGTCACAAATTCTAACAAAACTTATATGGATGTGCTGAGTGAACAAGAGGCATGTTCAACCTCTGTGAAACAAGTCAGGATCTCTTGTCTTGATAGTTATTTTCCATAATCCATCTAGCTCTTAAGCTCCTAACAGATCCAAAGATTTAACGATAGTGTTTGAAGAATTAAAGGTCACATGGGTATCTTGCTAGAGTTTTCATTTAGGTTCACCTTCATCATGTCTTGGTGGTTGTTTTATATATACCTCCATATATAGATTCCCATGCATGAATCCCTTATTGACATCTACTGCACCTTTCATGCAAAACAGCAAAAGTAACGGCAAGAAAATCATTACTTGAATTGTTCCCACCCTCACAATTGGGCTAAAAGTTTCATAAAAATTAAGGGCTTAAGTCCATGTTTTTAGAATATATCTTCTCTATGAACCTAAATTTAAGCTATTCCACACTTTTATACTTTATATTCATCTTATAAACCCAATTGCATCTGAAGACTTTTTCTTTTGGAGGTCTATCAATCTTAAAAACAAACATCTTTTTCTTGTTTCTTAATTTGCAAAGAGACTTGATGTTTTGACAGTCTCATGTTACTATTTGTTATACATTGATGACCAATTATAACAATATTTGCAGTGTCTGCATCTGCGTGCTTCCTAGCACAAGATTTTGTATTGTTTGACGTCATCCTTAAGATAGACTAGAAATTTTCTTTTCCTTTTTTCCCCTGCATGGCTAAACTTTTCCAAGGCTGTAATTTTTGCATTATGACGTGCTGTTACTAGACACTTTAAATTGGAGCAAACAGCTGAATAATTAATATTTGTGGATTAGTTGATGTCAACTATGCAATACAATTTAAATGCACGTGAAAGTACACTCAAACTCAAGGACAAAGTAAGGTGCATGGAGAAGAACCAATGACATGTTTTACTCAATAATCCTTCGCTGAAAACCTTGTTATAAGTTGGTTTCCCTATAAGCATTTGGTTGCTTTTGATGGCAGATGTACAGTTGCTTGCTCTTTGTTTTAACTTTTAAATGATTCATTTACTTTTTAATGGGATAAGGAATTGACATTTTTCTTTGTCCAATTTGTAATTTCTGTTTAGGGAATAGGTTGCACAAAGATAACAAAGGTGAAGAGCGAAGGATCAAGAACTGGAAATGTTGAAACGAGAGCTCACCTTGAGAAAAAGCTTGTATTTTGCTTTGGTTCATATGTTGCTGCTCAAATCCTACTTCCATTTGGGGAGGAAAATTATTTGTCCTCATCTGAACTACAACAGGCACAAGAGGTTAAAATCATTTCCTAATTTTATGTTTTATTGACCTTCTAAATTTTTTGTTTTGTCTGAAAATGGCTTGTGATGAGAGCCATCTATTTACATGTCTGTTATTTGCTGTAGATAGCAACTCGGATGGTGGTTCAGTATGGATGGACCCCAGATGACAATCCGACAATCTACTTCTGTGGCAACTCGGTATCTGTTTCTCAAAGCTAATGTCTTTCTTGAGAGTTGCTGTAGAGTGTAGACTAATTTCTTATTTTTTAATAGATTTTTGGAACTAATGACAACTTAGTTCCAATTGCAATATTTTACTTACATTTCATGTTCCTTGACCTATATGGATTTAGGAAAATTTTAAAAAGCACCTGTATATTGGGCATTAATAAAATACTCACTGTCACCGAACTTTGGATTCCCTAAACACCTTTTTGTTTTTTTTTCTTTTGTTGATAGAATCCTTCTGTTGGAGTAACCCAGGTTTCGGTTGATCCAACTTAAGTTTTTAAATGTACTTGTTATGCTCAAAATATCAAGAAAAAATGCTCAAAAACCTTCCCTTGTCTCTCTACAACCTACATAACCCAGCCCCAACCTAATGTGCAATTGATTGTTGCCTTCTGTTTCCATACTTCTCTTTACAATAATTTGTATCTCTACCTATTGGAGTCTTTCTGTTATTATCAAGTCTAAAAGAAGTGGGTGGTGAATGGAGGTTTGTAGGGGCGGGAGGCCGAAGAAGAGATGGGGCGTCCAGTGGTGGTGTTTAGGTGTGGTATGAGAACAAAGAAGTGGTGGCAGTGGTGGTTAGGTTTGGGGGTAGGGAGGGTTTAATACTTATTGAAGTGGTTGCTGCACAAGTATCACAATCAAGGGTATCTGATTCAGACCCTAAGTTATGGTTGTTTTCTCCCTCATGGGATTCTTTAACCTCTAGTTATTGATCTGAACAATTTTGTGGTTACCCGTTACTGATGAAATCCACAAAAAGATCACACTTGATGTTTGGGTTATGTGCTTTTTTTTTGTATATTTTCACTTTTTATTCACTATGTTTTAAATGTAGTACAGAACATTGGTTTTTAAAGTTTATAAATGAAAGAAAGGTCACTTATGTTAAAACGTATTGTGTATATGACATATATATATATCTTTTACTGTGTATGTAAACTGAAATACTCATCAGGGGTATTTCAGTCATTTCAGTTTGTAATAGGTGTCAGTCCACTAGGGACTGACGACTATTGCTTTTCTTTTCTTTATTATTGTAATATGGCATTGGGAGCTTGTCCAACTAGCTGTTGGACCAGCTCCTTAAGCATGGGAGTGCCTATTTAAAGGCACTCCCTCCTTGTATCTCTTTAAGCTTGTTTTGAAGAATTGTTGAATAAAGTCTTATATTTTAAAGTGTGTTCTTGCCCTCTTTTGAGAGTGTGTTAGCCCTTAGTGGCTATTTATATTTGGCCCATTAGAGGCTTTTGTACTTGTTTGTGCGTGCACCTTTGTAGCCACTTTGTGGCATTATATATGTGTACTTGTTTCATTACATGGTATCAAAGCCAAAGAGGAAGATTGTGAGATTGGTGAAGCATTGGTTTGTTGGCTCGCTATCTCGGGAAGTGTGCCATCAAACTTCTTCCACATCTTTTCCTTGCCATCTTCTCCTTTTTTTTCTTTCATTCATATCTTTTTTCTTTCCTCTACTATGGCTGATGAAATTGTAATGGTTGTTCTCATCAAATTTGATGGGAAAAACTACATGTGGGCCGCGGTGGTGAAAAGAATCCTCACGAGTAAAGACATGTGACATTTTGTTGATGATCCGCATTGGAACCACAACCAATTCTCACAAAATTGGTTGTTGGAACCGATGGTGAATCTAAAGAAGAAAGCCTTAAAGGGGTTGAAAAAGAAAAGGCTATGCTGGAATACAGGAAGGCCTATAAAGAGTGGGAAGTAGGCCATACCAATGTTCTTTCCCTCTTTATGAGTAGTATGCTTGAGGAACCTTGCTCCGATATTCTTGAGTTTGAAAGAGCCGATGAGATTTGAGAATATGTTAGACAAACACATACCCAAAAAGATGTGGCACACAAATAAAACCTCAAAGATAAAATACATAGTTGCAAACAAGATGATAAAACCGTGAGGGAGTACTATAGTACCCTCAGAAGGCTTTGGGATCAATTGACTAAACTTGAGCCTATATGGGAGACTCCTAATGATGCTCAAGAATAAAAGAAATACAAGTATGATGAACAATTGTTTCAATTTTTAGAGGACTTATACCCAAATTTGAACAAGTTCGGCTCAGTATTATTCATAGGGAAAAACCTCTTCCTTTACATGAAGTCTTGGCTCAAGTATGCATGGAAGAGACAAGATTAAGATTTATGTCCGAATCTAAGGAGATAAAGGACAATGTGGTGGTCGTCTCAAGACTGGGTGCCAATACAAATGTTTATAAACCACTACATTTCTCAAAACCTTACCATGGGAAGTTCAATGACAACAAGAAGAGAACTATATTGACTTGCCATAATTGTGGAGAATCAGGCCATATTAGACTGTGGCATCTGTTGGAGCGTTTCACGAAGAAAGAAATGAAACCAATAAAGATTCAAAATCCATTGAAACCATGTTCTCTCAAATCATGGTGGCCCCTCATCCACTAATTAAAAACTCTTCTCTTTCCAATGCTGCGGTCTCTACATCATCACTTCCCGGTAAGGTTTCATGGCTTTTTAATTCATGAGCTTCATTTCATATGGCTCCATATTCTTCTTTACTTTCCGAATGTTTCATTAATTCAACGCAAAAAAATATTTTTACTGCCAATAGTTTCTTTCTTATCGTAAAAGGCATTAAAATTTTTTAAAGTACTTCAAAATTCTCTATTTTAAAAGTTAGGCTTGTCTCAAAACTAAATTTAAATCACTTTTCTATTTCACAAATTACCATGAGTGTAGTGTCTCCTCATCCAAAAAATGTTTTCTGCAGGATCTCCAGTCCGGGAAGCATATTAGGGAAGGACATAGATAAGGAAACCTTTACTACATGGATCAACTTCTTCTTAAAAAAAACAATTTTTGTTATAATGTTCAAAATATAAATTTAGCTTTATGGCATCAAAGATTGGGACATCCTAGTTTATCAAAGTTATCTTATGTACCCCCATTTAATCAAATTTTGTAATGAAAAATTCTATTGTGAGGATTGCATTCTTGGCAAAATGAAGGCTCCTTTCTCATGTAAACCATTTCAATTAGTGCACTCATATGTATGGGGACCCTCTCTAATTTTATTTAAAGGTGGTTTTGCTTATTATATAATGTTTATTGAGGATTATACTAGATACTCATGGATATACTTCCTTAGGCACAAAAATGAGGTTTTTGAGAGCTTTAAAAAATACCATAACTTTTATAAAAAACCAATTTAAAATCGAAATTTCTATCTTTTGCCCCGACAATGGGGGAGAATTCATGTCAAACGATTTCAAAACTTATTTTGAAAATAATGGAATTATTCATCAAAGAATTATGTGCCTATACTCTTCAGCAAAATAGATTAGCTGAAAGAAAACATAAGTACATAATTGAAACTGTTGAAACTCTTTTAATTGCAAAAGATGTTCTAAAACATTTTTGGGCTGAAGCATGCTTGACAAGTGTATATCTCATCAACCCACTTCCATCATCAAAGTTTCAAAATATTTCTCCATATGAAAAACTTTTCAAAATTTCTCTCCGACTATCTTAGACTAAGGTCTTTTGGACGTAAGTGCTTTGTTCTCATCGACAAAAATGATAAACTCTATCCTAAAGCCATACCATGCGCTTTCTTTGGATACGAAGAGACTCAAAAAGGGTTTAGACGCTTTGACTTCAACAAAGAAAATTTATATATATCCAGGAATGTTCGTTTTTCTAAAAAACGAAAGTTTTTTTCAAAATGTGCCTAAGAAAGATGCTAAGTATTATTTTTTACTTGAATTATTGCCGCAAATTAAGGGTGATTCTTTGCTTGAGAATGATAAAAATGAAGAGCCTCAATCAAATCAGGATGATGAAAACATTGAAACTGGAGAACCTAGCATAATTCGATATAGAAGACGAGAAAATGATAGTCAACCAACTGCTTTAGAAAGATACTCTACCTTAGAAAGTCAACAATCTCAGAAGATCAGATAGGACTTCTAAACCTCCTGATAGATTTGTATCATATGAGTCTTTTTCATTATAGTATAGGGTTTGTCTAGCTAAAATTTTAACTTATTTTGAACCTACCACATATAAACAAGCAAAAAAATATCCCAAATGGATAAAAGCTATGAATGGAGAATTAGGGTAACTCAAAAAATCTAGGACTTGAAAAATATTTGATTTGCCTAACTATAAGAAAACTATAGGTGTAGATAGGTTTATTAAGTCAAAAGACTCAAAACTAAGAGTGATGAGACCTTAGAAAGAAACAAGACTAGGTTAGTTATCAAAGGATATGCACAAGAATACGAGATAGACTATGATGAGACATTTACACCATCAGTTAGGCCGACTTCAGTTAGGACTCTCATTGTTGTTGCCGCTATTAAAGGTTGGCCTATCTACCAAATGGATGTAAAAAATGCATTTTAAAATGGAGACTTAAAAGGAGAAGTTTATATGGACTCACCTCCTAGATATGAAGTTTCCTCTCGTAAGGTATTTCAATTGAGAAAGGTTCTTTATGGTTTGTGTAACGACCCCAACTCATACCCTTTGAAAAATGCGGATTTTTTTTTTTGGAGTTGCGGAAAACTTCCTAGAGACCCGGGGTCCTTACCGTTCCAATTTCAGTTGAATAATCACACACCACAAACAAACTTACATTTATCATCCATAACCAACCAACTAAACTCTTTTATTAATGAATCAATAAGAGTCTCATACTCAACTCAAAAGTGAGGTAACAACTGCAGAAAATAAAAAGAACTAAAAGAAACAAAAGTAGAGTCACTTTGTCCGTAAATGAAGCAGTCTGAAACAAATGTCGCTCTCGTATCCTCTCAGAAGCGCGTCTACTTCACTAATCACTCGGCCCTGTGAAAAACCGATAAAATAGGGTATCAGAATCTAAAGAATCCTGCGTACAGGTCCTTCTAGTGAATCAAATAAGAATAAAGAACATAAATAAGATCCATGTAATATTTTAGAGGGATACAGTTATAACCAATTCATAAGACAATTAACCATTCATGAAAAAAAAAAAATAAACATTAAGCACGAGGTAACACGAAGTTAGTAACATGGATCATAATTTAATCAATATGGGCATTTAAATGCAAGAGAGAACAACATCATGCATTAATTAACATATAACAACCAAGGGAAACAAGTAAACATGCATGATCTAATGCATAACAGAAATATTCATGATTTATATGCAATGCATGAACCCTTTATTATCTTTCATTTAAGTTTCTCTCTTTCTATATGTATGTCATATTAAATGCACACAACTTTAAGTTCCTCTTTTTAATTATCATTGCCCGCGGATACACCAAACATGTACAGTCCCCGAGGTCAAGTAGGGTTCCCGGGGTAACTTAGCACACAATTTATATTTTATTACCGGGTTTCAAACTTAGCCCTCGATCGATAACAAGAAACAACACCATCTATCGGAACATTGGAAAACAACATCCAAAGTCGGAGACACCATGGAAAACAGCATCCACTGACGCTACTTTCTTTGTATAACAAAACAACAACAGTTGTGTCAAAACACACCACCCCCAGGCAAAGTGGTGGTCTCTCTCTAAAACCGTGACCAGGAGAAGAACCTCAATATCGGGTTTAAGGGCAACAACACGTACACAAAATTTTTGTATCCTCACGGTTTCTCCAAACCGCAACATCCAAGATTCCCACACTAAAGCAGGGACATCAAGGAGGTATGAGTTACACTGTTCTTTACTTTCTTTTATCTTGTTTTTAATTTATCTCTTTTACATTTGCAAATCAACATGCAAAAAAATTAATAACATAATCTTGCAAAACAGTATGCCAAGCTCTTCACGGGACCATAGTCCGTAGCAACAAATAACAGTGCAGTAAAAACCATAATATCACTTTTGATTTGTGCAATGCATCAAAATAACAAAAACAGAGAACAACTTGTTCTCGAGGCTCACTCAGCCCCTGATGATCGAATTGACCATCAATGCATTCACAAGCAAAAATCATTAATCATATGCCCATATGCATTCATTCCACATGCCTTTTCATGCACGATCATTTATGTCAATATAGAAATGTGCATTAAACAACAATATTCTCATGCATGCGTATGGGTTCACATATTCATGTTAAATGTAATTCTTTTGCACAACCCCCACTTTAATCACACCTGTGAGCATTCTGCTAATAGTGCACGTGCCAAAGGCATCATTTAATATAGACATAAACATATAGACAAAAGGTTTACACCCAAAACTCTTCATTCATAACATATATTGGAATTAACACTTGTGTTCATGACCACAATCTGAAATCTATCATGCATACCAAGGTAAAATTTCAGATTTGAATAACGTCACATATGCATAATCATGTATGCTGTATAATCACAATGGATTGCATGTATATTCCAATGCAAGATCTCTTTACACATACACATACCTGTCAATGGACTATGTTCTTTTTGGAATAACCCATGCATATTTCTAGCATGTGCATACTTACTGTCCATGCATATATATATATATATATATATTTGTTAGAACAAGGATCATACAAGCCGAAAATCTTTAACTGGAAAAGATGCTATACACAAAGCATCAAAATATGCTAGTTGGATCAACAGGTTAACCCAGAGGTTTAGAAATCCAAACCTAAGTTGTCTGACAATATCTCCATAAACCAACGATTTTTGACTGATGGATTCCGCTACTAGCTATATGCAGAAGGTGAAGCATCAAAGAAGTAATAAAAAAAATGGAGATGAAATCTTGACTACTTAACCTCTGATTTAGACAAATATTAATCTCAGGCTACACTAGTTGAGGACAACTTAGTCTACTTAGCAACACAAATGACACGTGCAATCATTTCCAGTGAGTTAAGAATCAAGAAATATAAATTTTGTTCTGAGTTTGGCTTGGAACCTGATCCAGCATCAGATCATCATGAAGTACAATAGTAAAGTACATATTTTCTACTGTGAATTAAAATTTTGAAGCCTTTTCACAATTTATATGCCTGTTGGAATATGAAAAACGGTCCTATGCAACAGAAACAACAAAAGTTAGAGCTTGAGTTAGTTATCCATAAATTTTATTGTCTTGAAGGATTCATGGATCTTGGAATAATAAACACTGAAACCAACATTTCTAAAGTTTGAGAAATAAAATCATTAAGTGGGATCACCAGAAATTTCTACCCACACATACAACACGTGCACAATACACAACCACATGGCTACCCATGGAAAACTGGAAATACTAAAATTGCCAAACACTTGATGCATTTCAGATAAAACTCGAGTATTCTGAAACACCTATCCTCAATGTACAAATACACCAGTACTATGTATGGCTGAAACAAACTTGACACCAAGACTTAAAATGATATACAGTTTGTGCACATGATGCCTAGTTAAAACTTGAGGAAATCCCATTCTTAACATGCATTGAAATACACACAGTTAATGAAATCTGGGAATTTAGGAAACACCACATATATCTATAAAAAAATTTCTTTTTTTTTTAAGGACAAGTGGCCCAGCCAAAACTGGGTCTAGCACACAGCCAGACCCACCCAGCCGACCCAGTCGGCTGGGTCAGGTACTCAGCCCAGCCGACTGACTGCCTGGCCCTAACATGAAAATAAAAATTTATTAACTCTTTTTTTTTATTAGAATTCACACAACCGAAATTCTTCAAATCTGTTGATTTGGGAGTTACGGAAACCCAAAGCAAGCTTGAAAATAATAGATCTGTAAGAACACCGAAACCCTACCAAACTATTGCATGGGATACAAACCTATGTTCCCATTCTTATTTGAAATCAAAAGAGAACCCGTACCTTTGATTCAGTGTTTGGGGTTGCTGCCGTGAGAAAAGGAGGTCGCCGGCAGCGGCCTGCTTTCGCGCACGCAAACAAGAGGGAGAGAGACGTCAAGGAGGTCGTGTTAAAATGCATGTAATTCATACATATATATATATGTTTATATATATATGTATTGTCTAAAATACCCAATAGGGGTATTTTAGTCATTTCACAAGTATCTGATACAGGTACTTGTTATTTTTCATTTATTTTTTTAATTCTTTTCTTTTTATTTTTTATTTTTTGTTTTTTGCTCACATAAAAGGGGCCCCACCATGGAGTCGATGGGGCCCCCAACGATCACATTTGTGACCGTTGGGGGCTCTCAACGACTCCATGGGGAGCCCCTAGGTGGCTCTTCTTTTAAGGCCACCCCTCTCTCCTTCTTTTGTGTATATATAGGGGTGGACCCCTCTTGTATTTTTCACTCTTGAGAGCTCTCTCTCTTTTTCAATAAGAGACATTTATATTTTTATGTTGTGTTGTCTCTTGTGTGTTTGGGTGTTACCTCTTTTATTTGTTGATTAGTGGGTATTGTAAGTGCTTATCGCACTCTTTGTTTTTCCGCATATTTCATTACATGGTATAGAGCCTTGTGTATGCTCTTCTTCTTAATATAGCTAGTTGAGTAGCTATATTATTGTTTTTTTTTATCTCTCTTCGTTTGTCCTCTTGTGAGTGATTAAATGGAAGGGGAACAAAAGATTGATCTCTCCTTCAAGCTCAATGGCTCGAACTACATGATGTGGGCCGCCGCCATGGAGAACAACCTCAAAGGTAAAAAACTTTGGGGATACGTTATGGGCACCATTTCGGAACCACAACTCCAACTCACTAAGATGGATGGTGATCAAGTGAAAGCTCTTGAAGGAAATGCACGCATGAAGGCCATTGAAGATCACCAATCTAAAGTGGAAGATTGGGAAAGTAAGCATGCGAAGATTCTTGCTTGGTTCATGAACAATGTGGAGCTCAAGATTTGCGCCAACATTGCTAAGTTTTGGATGGCTAATGAAGCATGGTTCTTTATGAAAGGTATGTTTACTCAAAAAGACCTTGCTCGTCAATTCTTTCTTCAAGAAAAAATCCGGACTATCAAGCAAGGAGAAATGAGTGTAAGGGATTACTATAGCACTCTTGGACCCTTATGGGATGAGCTATCTTTACTAGAACCAAAGTGGGTTTCTAGTGTGGATGTAGAACTAAGAAGAGAACAAATGGAAAAAGAACACTTTTTCCAATTTCTACATGGGCTTAGGCCCGAATATGAACAAGTTAGATATTTCCTTCTTTATAGATCTAAGCCTCTTCCCTTGGAAGATGCCATAGCCGAAATATGCCAAGAAGAAACTCGTCTTGGCATGATTAAAGGAGGAGATGGTGTTTTGGCCGTATCTAAACTCGGCAACCATGTAAAAGCCTATAAGCCTCCACACTTTGGAAGGCAAAATAATTATAATGGCAACTATAGAAAAGCCATTTGCCATCACTGCCAAGAATCGGGTCACATAAGACCTAATTGCCCTAAGTTGAATGAAGCACCTAAAAACAAGGTTGCCTCCGTTGAAGAAGCTACTCAAAAGGAGGATACTATCAAAGGGAAGGAGTCTTTTTCTCTTGCTCAACTATCGGAAGCACTACAAACTCTACTCAAAATTCCATCAACCTCGGGTGCCGCCATAGCTTCTTCCTCTCCTCCAGGTATGTCTTCTTGGATCCTTGATTCTGGAGCTTCCTTTCATATGACCCCTCTTGAAAATGAGCTTTCCGATTTGTGTAATAACTCTAAAAACTCCTATGTTTCAACTGCCGATGGTACATCTTTACAAGTAAAAAGTTTTTGAACCTTAAATTTTTCTAAAGATTTCTTTGTGCCAAACGTGAGAGTGGTACCTCAACTTAATTTAAATCTCCTCTCTGTTGCTCAAATATGTGATCATGGATGTGAAATCTCCTTCTCAACTACGGATTGCTCTATACAGGATCTCCGGTCCGGGAAGCAGATTGGGCAAGGCCATAGGAGGGGAGGTCTCTATTACATGAACAACTTGAAACTTCCCACTAACTCTTTTTGTAACCATGTCCAAGATAAAAATATTGAAATTTGGCATCAAAGACTTGGACATCCAAGTTTCTCAAAAATGTACTCCTTTCCATTCGGAAAGAAATTTTGTAATGAGAAACATTTTGTTTGCAAGAGTTGTATTTTTGGCAAAATGAAATCCACCCCTTTTCCAAATCGATCCTTTGTGTCCAAAAGACCTTTTGAGTTAGTCCATTCGGACGTTTGGGGTCCTTCCCCAGTCATGTCTAAAGGAGGATACTCCTATTACGTTACTTTCATTGATGACTACACTAGATATGTGTGGATCTACTTTCTCAGTTTAAAATCCGAAGTCTTTGACTTCTTCAAGAAATTTCATATGATAGTCAAAAATCAATTTTCAAGTAATATCTCTACTCTTAGATCTGATTCAGGTGGAGAATATCTATCAAATAAATTTCAAAATTATTTAGAAATAAATGGAATTTGTCATCAAAGATCGTGTCCTAGGACTCCTCAACAAAATGGTTTAGCCGAAAGAAAGCATAGACACATCATGGAAACCACTAGGACACTCCTTATTTCCAAAGAAATTCCAAAGAGTTTTTGGGCCGAAGCGGCCTTAACCTCAACTTACTTGATAAATAGAATGATATCTTCATCCTTACAAAATACATCTTCATATGAAAAACTATTTGAAAGAACACCCGATTTCAATAGATTAAGAATTTTCGGGTGTAAATGTTTTGTCCTTACACATAAAAGAGACAAATTATCTCCTAAAGCTATTGAATGTGTTTTCTTAGGATATGGAGAAAATCAAAAGGGTTTTAGATGTTTTGACTTGAAAAATAACAAACTCTATGTATCCAAAGATGTAACCTTTTTGGAAAATGAAAATGGTTTTATGAAAACTAAAGATATTGACGAAAGTGAATATGTTTTCTTATTTGATCTTCTCTCCCAAGAAGATGAGACTCTTCAAGAAGAGGAAATCTCTAATGAGTCGTTGAATGACCTAGAGGATATTCCTCTTGACAATGTTGAAGATGAAAGTGATAGACCAATCCAAACCTATGTTAGGCGTGGTCAACAAGCTCAAATGAGCGCCTTAGAAAAATACTCTCAAGGGTCCAACATAGAAGAAACTTCTTTAAGGAGATCCGGCTGAATCTTCAATCCTCTTAATAGGTTCGTTTCCTATGAGTCTCTAACCCCAAGGTATAGAGCGTGTCTAATTGCATTACACTCATTTCATGAACCTTCACATTATAATGAAGCCAAAAACATTCTCCAATGGGTTGAAGCCATGAACTTAGAACTTAGTGCCCTTGAAAAGGCAAAAACTTGGGAAATAACTTCATTACCCACTGGAAAGAGATCGATTAGATGTAAATGGGTCTTCAAAATTAAAACTAAAAGTGATGGTTCATTAGAACGCTATAAAGCTCGATTAGTAGCAAAATGATATGCTCAGAAATACGGTATAGATTATGAAGAAACTTTTGCACCCGTAGCTAGGATGACCAGTGTTAGGACTCTTATCGCCTTGGCGTCAGTTAAAAAATGGCCTATCTATCAACTAGATGTTAAGAATGCATTCCTAAATGGTGAATTAAATGAAGAAGTTTACATGGATCCTCCACCAGGAGTATGTATTGGTAAAGATAAAATTCTCAAACTTAAAAAGGCATTATATGGTTTGAAACAAGCCCCAAAGGCTTGGCATGATAGATTTAGTAATGTAATGATAAGTTTGAATTTTCGTTCATGTTATACTGACACTGCTTTGTTTGTGAAAAGTGCAGGGTCTTCAGTAGTTATTTTACTACTTTATGTTGATGATATGATCATCACTGGAAGTGATCAACAAGGAATTATTGATATTAAGAAAGTTTTAAAAGAAAATTTTGACATGTCTGACCTTGGTTTCTTAAGATATTTTTTAGGGATTGAAATGGCGTACTCTCCTCGAGGGTACATTCTCTCTCAGATGAAACTTGCTGCTGACATTTGTTCCAAATCTGGTATCTCCGATGATAAGAAGACAAAAACCTCTGAAGTCATCAATGCAAAATTAAGGTTGGAAGATGGAACACCTCTCGAGGATCCTACTCCCTACCGGCAACTTGTTGGGTCTCTAACCTACTTATCCATCACTCGGCTAGACATAGCTCATGTCGTCCACTCTGTCAGTCAGTTTCAACATGCACCTACAACCGTGCACATGAGTGCAGTCTTAAGGATCGTCAGATATATCAAAAACACCATAACTAAGGGAGTTTTTCTTTCCTCCTCCTTATCACTTGATTTAATTGCTTATACTGATGCTGATTGGGGAGGAAATCCCAATGACCGAGTCTCAACTACGGGATTTTGTGTTTTTTAGGTGACTCTATGATCTCTTGGAGATGCAAGAAGCAGCATTAAGTATCCTTATCCTCAACGAAAGCGGAATATTGTGTTATGGCCACTACAACCATGGAACTTGTATGGCTAAGAAGTCTCCTCAGTGATATGGGCATTGTCATCTCTACTCCTTCGAAGATGTGTTGTGACAACAAAAGCACAATTTATATTGCAAGCAATCACACCTTCCATGAGCGTACTAAGCATATTGGGATGGACTGTCATTACGTATGTGATGAATACCTAAGAGGAACCATAGCACTACCTTACGTCACATCTGAGTACCAGTTGGCAGACTTCTTCACTAAGGCCCTTGCTGCTCCTCGTTTTTTGTTTCTCCTTAACAAGCTTTCGGTTATATCCCCGTAAAGCTTGAGGGAGGGTGTTAAAATACATGTAATTCATATATATATATATGTTTATATATATATATATATGTATTGTCTAAAATACCCAGTAGGGGTATTTTAGTCATTTTACAAGTACCCGATAGGGGTACTTGTTATTTTTCATTTATTTTTGTAATTCTTTTCTTTTTATTTTTTGTTTTTTGTTTTTTGCTCACATAAAAGGGGCCCCACCATAGAGTCGATGGGGCCCCCAACGATCACATTTGTGACCGTTGGGGGCTCCCAACGACTCCATGGGGAGCCCCTAGGTGGCTCTTCTTTTAAGGCCATAAGGCCACCCCCCCTCTCCTTCTTTTGTGTATATATAGGGGTGAACCCCTCTTGTATTTTTCACTCTTGAGAGCTCTCTCTCTTTTTTAATAAGAAACATTTATATTTTTATGTTGTGTTGTCTCTTGTGGGTTTGGGTGTTACCTCTTTTGTTTGTTCATTAGTGGGTATTGTAAGTGCTTATCGCACTCTTTGTTTTTCCGCATATTTCATTACAGGTCGTTGATGGCCTTGTTTGCTGGTGACAGCAGCTAGGGGGCTAGCTTCGTCGGACGGCGTCGGTGGTTGCCGCACACAAGGGGAAGGACGGGAGAAGGGGGGAGCGAACGAGAGAGATGAGAGGCAGAGACGAGGAGGAGAGGTGTGGGAGAGCGAGACTCGAAGACCCCCCCCCCCTCTTGTAGGAGAGTTCCCAAAAAAGGAGGAAACCTCCCCGGCAGCTGTGCATCGCCCCCCTCTCCCCCTTTGCGAATTTGGGGTTCTGTTGTGTTAGGGTTCATTCAGAACCCTAACTCTTCGTTTTATCAGGTGTAAGCCCCCCCTTTTTTTTCGTTACTTACCTGCTACGGGGGAGGCGCGGCCCGGGTCTGAGACCGAGACCCGAGATCCAGACACAGTCTGGACCCGCAACAGCCCATTGCGGTGTAGATCTGTGTCTTACCTGCAATGTGGATCCACAAGTTGGATCCAAATGGATCCAACTGTGGATCCCTGCACTAAATTTTTATATATATATATATTTATATATGACATTAATTATAAATGTATATGCTCCTTTATGGGTCCTGGATCCGAAATACGGATTTTAGGCTCATTTTGCACATTTCGCATTATTTTATAAAGGAAAACACAAAAAAATTCGGTTATTACAGTTTGAAATAAATGCCCAAAGCTTGATGTGATTACTTTAGTTCTGTTATGCTAAAGCCTTGTTTTAAATCTTGTTAAAGGGTGGACATACCTGGAGTTATTAATACCAAGATGAAGATTGACGATGAGACACCTCTGGATGATTATACTCCATATCGCCAAATGATTGGCGCCCTAACTTATTTAACTATTACTAGGCTTGATATTGCGTATGCAGTTCATACTACTAGCTAATTCCAACATTCTCCCACCAAAGTTCACAGGAGTGCTGTGATGCAAATTGTTAGATATTTACAAACCTCTACCTCTAGAGGTATTTTGTTATCCTCCTCTTTCTCTTTTGAGTTAATTGCTTATTTTGACTCAGATTGGGGAGGAGATCCAATTAATCGACGCTCAACCACTGTTTTTTATTTTTTAGGTGATTCTCTGGTGTCATGGAAGTGAAAAAAGCAACAAAAAGTATCTTTATCATCCACTGAAACCAAGTACCGTGCAATGACTAAAACAACATTAGAGGTCGTTTGGTTGCGAAGATTACTTGAAGACATGAGCATTCATCTTCAGACACCTTCCAGACTGTGTTGTGATAATAAAAATGCAATATACATAGTTGGCAACCATACATTTCATGAAAGAACTAAGCATATCAAAATAGATTGTTACTACGTGCGTGAAGATTTTCTGAGGCAACCATCACTCTACCTTATGTTACTTCCGAGTATCAACTAACAAATTTCTTCACCAAGGTGCTTTCGCCACCTCGATTTTACTTTCTTCTTGACAAACTTTCGGTGATCAAACCTTAAGTTTGAGGGGGGTGTTAAAATATATATATATATATATATATATATATATATATATATATATATATATATATATATATATATATATATATATAGATATATATATATATATCTTTTACTGTGTATGTAAACTGAAATACCCATCAGGGTATTTCAGTCATTTCAGTTTGTAATAGGTGTCAGTCCACTAGGGACTGATGACTTTTGCTTTTTAGTTTTCTTTTCTTTATTATTGTAATACGGCATTGGGAGCTGATCCAACTAGTTGTTGGACCAGCCTCTTAAGCATGTGAGTGTCTATTTAAAGGCACTCCCTCCCTTGTATCTCTTTATGCTTGTTTCCAAGCATTGTTAAATAAAGTCTTATATTTTTAAGTGTGTTCTTGCTCTCTTTCGAGAGAGTGTGTGTTAACCCTTAGTGGCTATTTGTATTTAGCCCATTAGAGGCTTTTGTACTTGTGTGTGCACCTTTGTAGCTACTTTGTGGCATTGTATATGTGCACTTGTTTCATTATTTTTCTGGACAATCTTTAGAAGTAAAATTGCAAGTCCTATTTACCTAACCTTGGTTTTGGATTGAATAATAAATGTCTGCTTATTAAAATTTATCTGGATTTTCTCTTTTTCACTCAGCAAACAATTTAATTTGAAAGTTTCTTTCCAATTATGTGGATAAATGGTTGCATCTAGAGGACCTCCTGAGGCATTTTAATGTTGGAAAAGCCTTGAGCTCCAACTTCAAAAACTTTTTGTTATTTTGCATAGGCATAAACAACTATTTCTTATGCTTAATCAACATTGTCTTTGAAGTTTTTTTTCCTCAAAAAATTTGGTGTCTTTAAATGAATATCCAGAATAAAGTTAAAGACTATTTTCTGAAACCAGATTTTCTCAAGTTCTACTAGTTGATTGGTGTGAATGGAGGTTTTGTTAACAACTTAACAACATGCATGATGTGTCAATACTCCATTATTAACATCTTGTGTGTCAATTATTTGCATGATTTTCACGCAAAACTCTTTTCTTAGAGTGCCTCAAAGCTGATTTTAGATTTTGTGCCTTTTTTATTATCATCTAATTTTTATCTTTTGTTATTCCATGCATAGAATTTTGCATTGAGCATGGGAGATAGTCACGAATATGAGATGGCAACCAAGGTTGGAAAGGCAAGTTACAAAGTCATTCCTGAATATGTACATTAGTGATACTGCAATGTGTTACTAATGCTTCATTGGTGTTTTGTATTAGTGGAACATCACTACCACATGCAAGAATTTCTGTTACTGTGGATCTATATAAAGTTATGTGGTAAAACTGTTTCGTCAGTTATTTTCTCATGCAGTTATATGATTCTGCATATGAGAAGGCAAAACAAATGCTTCAGAAGAATCGGAAAGTACTTGAAGTTTTGGTAGAGCACTTGCTTGAGTATGAGATATTGTCTGGAAAGGTATGTTCTGTTCCTGTTGATGCTTTCCTTCTCCAGACATTTTCATCTTTGAAATTGTAGACTGTGGTCTCAATTCTCAAATCATATAGAAAAGTAAGATGGTCTAAAGAAAATGTAGTGCCATTTTGTAATTTGATTTTATTCTTTCTAGCTTAGAGCACTTGCTTGAGTATGAGATATTGGCAAATTTTTTCTTACAGCAATTCTGTACTATCCGTTCTCCTACAAGACTATGGGGCAGAACCTATTTGATTAAATATTTCATTGCTCAGTTATCACCAGTTTTATTTAGTATATTTATGTTTTCCCATGCCTCTTAGGTGGTATGGTTCCATTGCTTATGCCTGAATATTTTGATAATTAAGAATGAAGGCACTAAGGTGACTTCAATAAGGGGAAAGACACTACACCTTCTTAGTAAGGTTTAAAAATGACTGGAGATTGGTGGTGCATTTGGTGTACCGATGCATACAGATTTCCTTCTGCGTGCCTGCCACCTACATGCGCTGAAAGATATTTTCACTTAGCATGGTGTCGTCCATACATAGGGTGGTTAATCGAGGTACTTGTCAGGACCGTAGAGAGAGAGTGGTTAATGCTAACACTGTTTGCAAAATTTTCCTTTGTAGAAGGAAAACTTTTAGGTGTAGCTGATGGATCTGCTAAAGATTGGGGGATCAATGGAATTCATCTCTAACGTCATGGCATCAATGATGATTTGATTTTTGGTGGTGTTGGTATCCAGGAAAAGTAGAGTAGTATAGAATTAGAGAATGTTTCAGTATGATCCTGATGGAGGCCTTTATAGTTTGGATCAGTCAACCAAGTTGGATTTGTTGCTTCATGTTAGTGCAAATGCTGCAAGGGTAACTGGAAATTAGATTCACATTAGATAACTAAAAAGCCCTTCTAGCAAATCCGTACATACTGGTGGATTCTGCAATCCAGGGTTTGCAGGAAGGGAAGCCTATATGCACCTGAAATTAATATAGGAGCTTCACATATTAGGGACCATGTCACATGTATTGGCGCGGGTACAGAGGGTATAATATGACAATTTAAGTGTCAGTGCGAGGGTACGATTCTCTCTCTCTCTATATATATATATATTATAGTCACCTATATTGTTTAAGGTAATTTATTGACTGGTTTATCTCGGAGATATTTTCAAAAAGTTATTTTTCTCGAGAAAATCTTGGAAGCTTTAAAAATTGAAAACAAATACAAGACAAAAATAGTTGGTTTTATAGTGGTTTTCTTTAAAAAATTATAAAAAAACAACTAGAAAAGCTTTTAAAATATAAAAGAAACAAAAAAGATACTTGAAATATATAAAAAATGTTTTTGAATATATTGGGAAAATCTCGAGAATATATTGTGATATTTTTTTATTTTGGCGATGTTTTGGAAATATCGAGAATATCTCGAGAAAATATCAAATGATCTTGAAATATCGAAAAATATCATGATATTTTCAAAATATCCGTGATATCAACGACACACACACACACATTATATATATATATATATATATATATATATATATATATAGAGAGAGAGAGAGAGAGAGAGAGAGAGAGAGAGAGAGAGAGAGAGAGAGTCTACCTCTTGTCCCTCCCTTCAATATCTTTATGTTAGATATGTTTTTTGGCAAATCTGACCATATGAATGTGATCTTCATGGTTGAAAACATATGAATAGACTCTTGAATCAAACTTTTTTTATGTGTAAATATGAGTTTACAAGGATCCAAAAATTAATGGTTCTGAAATTTTCTATGTTATAAAATCTTACCTACACACTAGAAAACTTTGATCCAAGAGTCTAATCATATGTTTTCAACCATAGAGATCACATCCATACTGTCTTTGTCAAAAAACATGTTTAACATACAAATTTTGAAAGGGAGGACAAGGGGTGAACCATCCCCTATATATATACTAGTAATGTTAGGGTGCTCCCGGAGCACCTACTCCTTAATTACAACAGTCGGATATGTTAAGATCCAACGGTTATGATGAATAGTTAAATAGTGCATTCTTTCGATTATTATTCAAAAACCAAGTGTTTAAGGGTGTCCATTTCCAAAGAAATAAATGCCTCTCCATTATTATTGGTCTCTCTCTCTCTCTCTCCGTCACATTCATATAGAGATGATTAATGATGCTTTGTCATGCATTCCTTTTTTTGTTTTTGCTGGACCATCATGCATGCCTATATCATGGATGAACTGGATCAATTATGCTCTGTCATGAAAGCCTCATTTTTTTTTTTTGCTGAACCATATTGCATACCTATATCATGGATGAGCTGAATGGATGATGCTCTATCATGCATGTGTCTTTCTTTCTTCTTTTCTCGCATGGACCATCGTACATACCAATATCATGGATTAACTGAATGGATGATGCCATTGTTACACATGCAGATGACATTGCAAGATAGACCATTGTTCATGATATAAGCATGCATGATGGTCCAGCAAAAAAAAAGGCATGCATGACAAAGCATCGATCATTAATCATCCCTTTATGAGAGAGAGAGAGAGAGAGAGAGAGAGAGAGAGAGAGAGAGAGAGAGAGAGACCAATAATAATGGAGAGGCATTTATTTCTAGCTTTGGAAAGGTACACCCTTCCTCTAATTAAACACTTGGTTTTTGAATAATAATTGAAAGACATGCACTCTTTAACTATTCATCATAACCGTTGGATCTTTAACAGATTTGACAGTTGTAATTAGGGAGTAGGTGCTCCGGGAGCACCCTATCATTACTATATATATATATATATATATATATATATATATATATATATATATAGAGAGAGAGAGAGAGAGAGAGAGAGAGAGAGAGAGAGAGAGAGAGAGAGAAATATGGGCATTTCCAACACTTTTCCAACCATGTGGATTAGTTTGGCATGGTGAATTTGCTAGGAATCAACCATTGGATAGTGTATTTTTTATGAAAAATGTGATTTTTGAATTCTTGAATATTTATGATCATGAGCCATCGATTTTAAAGCCTTAAAAAATCTAGTTTATGCATCAAATCGGATGATTAAGACCGGGTTCTTATAAAACCAAGCATGTAGATCACATCCATACAGTTAGATTCAAGAGAAAAGAACAAAAAATTCATGAAAATCGCAGTTCACACATTAGTTCTCGTATTTCCAGTTCTCATATTCTAGTGACTCTCTCTTTCTATATATATATATTTATATTTATATTTATATTTATATTTTTTTTTGTTTTACTTTTAACGGCGGTCCAAAACCGCAGCTAGAAAGCTTAAAATTGTAAAAAAAGTGCACCACTGATCACGTGCGCGTGAGTCCAATGGCGTCGGACAAGATGGGTGTATGATGATACACCCATCTCTCTCTCTCTCTCTCTCTCTCTCTCTCTCTATATATATATATATATATATATATATATATATATATATATAGGGAAACCGACATGTAAACCAGCAGAATATGTAAACTAGTATGAATCGAGATTTTTATAGTTTTTTTTTTTGCAAATCTAACCCTGCAGATGCATTCGGCGTGGTCCATTTGCTTGGAATCGACTATTGAATCATCGTAATCGGATAAATTTATGCTTGAATATTTACGAAAATTCTGAGCTGTTGATTTTCAATCCTTAAAAGCTCCTTGTACATCGTAATCGAATGATCCAAGAGCCTGTTTTTATAAAACCAAATGTCTAGATCACATCTGTACGGTGAAATTTTAGAAAAAAAATATAAAAACCTATGAAAATCTAAGTGCATACCAGTTTACATATTCTAGTTACCATATAATCACTAGATTATAAGAACTAACTTGTGAACCGCGATTTTCATGTTTTTTTTGTTCTTTTCTCTTGAATCTAACTGTAGGGATGTGATCTACATGCTTGGTTTTAAGAACACGCTCTTGAATCATCTGATTTTGATGCATAAACGAGATTTTTTTAAGGTTTTAAAATCAGTGGCTCATAATCTTCATAAATATTCAAGCATTCAAAAATTGTATTTTTTTTTCATAAACGATATATATATATATATAGGGAAAGGTTCAAATGAGGCCTTCCAAGTCCATTTTTCTATGTTAAATAAAACACTATGAGTTTCGGTGGATACCAGTGATAACATCTGCACTGTTTTTCATAACATCAGTTTTCTTCAACTCATCTATGAATCATTTCTGCTATATTTGTTTGATTTATGAGTCACTGTTACTATTTCCCACTGCATAATGATGTCATCCATTGATCTTTATTTTGATTTTTGTGTAATTTTCATTTTTTGCTGCTGCATAATGCTAATGCGGGAGATATACTCTTGCAGGATATGGTCAGAATTCTTGAAGAAAATGGGGGAATTAGAGAGGTGGAGCCTTTTATGCTGTCAATCTATTTGGCTAAGGAGGTACACTGTTTGTGCTCTATGGTTAGCAAATGATGCACATCACTGAAGCTCTTGCAAGCATTCTGCGGAAACCTGACTCATAATTTTCTTTTTTCCTCAATCAATTGTCGAATGTTGCTGTGATCTTTGCTTTTGTAGGTGCAGCACTCTAGTAATTCTCGGAATGGAAGTCCGGTTCTCACATAGGAAAGTTCCTGCTCTTTTGGCTAAGATGACGGTCGGCTTCTACAACCTGCACCCATGCTTGGGTGTGCTTTACAGAAAGCAGAAGCAAGAAGCAAGATGCTATGCTGTAAAAGTTTATCATTACGGCTGCCCACCCTCCTATTTCACCAAGCAATTTTTTCTGCATCGGTTCAAGTTGCCGCATGGTGCTTGGAAAAACAAACATGGGTGCCGGTGCTGCTGCATCTTGGTTGTATAGAAATGTGGGAAGAACCACAGGAGAACCATGAGTTAGTGAGCGTTTTCTTGTAATAAGCCGGTTTCTCTTCTTCGAGACTGGTCTCCAAGGAATTTTTGATGTTCTGGTTACTGATTGTCTACAACTCTCTCTCTCTCTCTCTCTCTCTCACACACACACACACACACACACACACACACACACAAGTGCACGGGCACACACATAGTCTGTTAGCTTGAGATCATGGTCTTGCACATGAGCATGTTTATTGACAGTACTTGGATCATTCTCAGTTTCTTTTCTACTCAAAACCAGGTTTTTGGCGAACCCGACCTTGTTTATTGACAGTCCCTGTACTATTTTAGGCTTGTGCTTTTTACTCGAAAACTAAAAAATAAGAAATTCGTGACCATTTGTCACCCTTCCACCATCAGGGTGTGGCTGGGCTGGTAACATTCTTGCTGACAGTCCACTGCCTGATGATTAAGGGTGGTCAATGGGACAGGCAGCTTAGCGGGCCAAGTCAACGCAGCCTATTTTGGCTGGGTCTGGGTCAGGGTTTTAAGCCCTGGCCCATTAAAACACAGAGGCTGAAACCCGGCCTATCTATAAATGGTTGGGTTTGGGTTGACCCGTGGGCTATTGGGGCTGACTTGACAGGTCAAATTTTGACGATGCAACTAAGGTTATGTTTGGGAGCCTTGTGTTGGGATGAAAACACGGTTTCAGGTTTCAGTGTGTCGCCAAAATATTGTTTTGCCAATGTGTGACGTCGAGAGGTGGAGTTACCAAAAATATCCTCTGTATTGTGTGGGGGTGTTGACATTGTGGGGCTGCCAACACTATTCCCAATTCTTTGTTTCAGCAATGCCATTGCTCCCAAACAGTAAGAGAGTATGAGAGCATGGGAAATCATAACCTATTTCTTTGGGTATTCATGTGAAGAAAAATAATATATACACATAAAAACTAATTTCTTTATGTAACCAGTCAAGCTCGGCTTGTTTATATGTATCGAGCCTAAACCCTTGCTCAAGCTCTGCTCATTTATTTTTTTGAACGAGCTTAAACAGGTTGAGCCTGAGCTAGCTCGGCTCATTACCAAATTTTTTTATCAGCAAAAAAACCTAATTTTACTCTTACAGTATTCTCTGTATTGTTTGAACTTGAAGAATTTAACGAAACGATTTGGGTGGCTATAAATCCTATCGCATGCATTGTTCAAAATCAGATTTCCTATATGATTGTTGCAAATAAAGTAATAAACTAACCTTAAGGGAGTTTTTTCCCACCATGTTGAAATCAAATGGCAGATCAGGTTACATTGTATATAACCGATTCTTTATATTCAATCCCTACCCTGCATCTCATGATGAAGGTGTGTGTGGGCCCGACTCTCACAGTTCGAGGGAGGTGTGGTGGTGATTGAGTAGATCCCTTGATTAGTTATATTCAATATGGCCTGATCTGCCCTCATTGAGATCTGGCATTCTTGTGGGTAGGTGGGGATGTAAACCAGTTGGATTAGGGTCGGATAAGCCAATGTCAAATCCAAGTAATCGAATATTGGCTAATTGGATTAGGGTTTATATTTGGATGGAGAAAAGCTAATACCAAATCCAAAAAAATACATGCAATCAGATGCAGATATCACTCGGATTCAGTCATGAAATCCTTAAATTGAATCCAAATTGTATTACTAATTGGATTCTGTATTTTCAACGGAATCCTACTAATCAGATTCAGAATCGGACATATCAGATCCATTGACATCCGTATGGGTAGGGGTGTCAACAGTATGGACCTTCACAGGACCTGGGTGGGTCCATCCTTGGATCTGACTTTGAGATGCTTGTACCAAATTTGGACCAGAGTAAGAAAACCACACCAGGGTTCTATAAGTATTGCATAAACCTGACCTGGTTCATGCTCAGTCAAATACTGTCTTTTTGTTTTCTATTACATTGAAAAGATGTGGATCTTAATTCAAACTCGTTGGACCTGAGCCGGGTATGAAATTTCATAAAACAATCCATCTCTGTTGGATCTGGTACAGGTCGGGATGGGTCATAGCCATCTCACTGAAAACCCATGATTGTACTTACAATCGAGTTGGAATCTAATGATGCGAGTTGTTTTGGCTTAATCTAACCTCATAGATGTGTTCAACATGCTTGATTTAATCGTAAAAGACTCTTGGATCATGTTTTTTTTTAAGAAAAACATGTTTTTATGATATGGAAAAGATCGATATGATCATAGCCATTGATTTTTGCTGAAAAAAACTGCTTACAAGCCAAATTCTGGCAATCCTAAAGCTGGTTCCCACGAAATCAAAACATGTAGATCACATCTATGGTGTTAGATGTGACAAAAGAACCACCCCCTCCTCACCACCCCCCAAAAAATGAAGGGGCATTTTGCTTAGTCAATTGTATTTTACAATCGATTGTAACAAACATTAACTTGTATATGAGAAGAATCAGAGTTATGTGTGTGTCCCCAGGTAAAGTTCTCATTCCCCAGCTGGTAGTTGCTTTAGGTGAAAAAAATTAAAATAGATTGGCAGAATTTCATGCACAAAGTACGTAAGCATAGCTTTTGATTGTTGAGGCTATCAAAGAAAAAATGTTGAGAAAGTTAAAGTTGGTGACCTCTTTACCAACCGCCGGTGCGCCATCTTCCTACTAATTTCACCTGAATCCATCATATGGCTCTCCCCTTAAAATTATCTTCCCCACCTCCCCCCCCCCCCCCCCCCCCCCGGAAAAAAAGGCACCCCCTTAAAAATAGTAATAAAAAAGGATTCCAATTATGAGCACCTGGTTTTTGCTGCACACGTCAAAGAACAAATTGTGTTGAACTATTTAATTCCTCTGCCTTTATACCCTGACCAGTAGTTGATTTCTCCCACAAATCCTGCCTTTCTAGTACTAGTTCATTCACCAAATTATGGTTAGATTACCACAAACCATTATTTCTGGTTGTTTCGTGTAATAGGAGAAAGTAGCATGTTTATTTTTTTTTCTAATATGTTGTATATAAGAACCCTTTCACATGAATCTTCCTCCCAACCTCTCTCCCTCTCTCTCTCATGGCCTTCTCCCCCAACATCAAACGTCTATGTTTTGAGGCAGTTTTTCTTTTCATAGCCACGTTATGTTGCTATGCAGGTATGATTGTTAGAAATCTGAATACAAATTCTTTGCTACTTATTGCATTGTTCTAAAAAAACAAAAATTCTTTTGAGAAAATCATTTATGAATCTGTAAACTAGAATGTTTCTTGTTTGCACACTGCAGAGTCAGATGATGGCCTATTAGATCCAGTCCAAATAACTGCCAAGGCATTATTATGCTTTGATGATCATGTGGTATGCTATATTTCCTGTTGTTTAAGCAATGAAGAACAAAACAAGTGCATAAAGTTTATTTGCTTATTGACAAAAGGAATTTTTGATAGAAACATGCAGTTGCATGTGTGCATAGAGCCATGCATGTACTCAAGTTTGTATCATGTGCCTGCTTTCTGGAGCAGATCCAGTGATTGGGCCCGAGTACATAGATTTGTTGTGTTTTGTGCAGCGATTTTCTGTGTTTTGTGTTTTACACAAGATTGCTAATACATTAGCAATTTCTGTGTTTAATTTGTGTGGCCTGAATACTTTGTAAAGTACTCGGCCCTATCACCTAACCTCCACTGCTTTTTATATTTAGTTATCTATTTCATTTGCCTATGTTGAAGATTTGAGCATGCATATACTTAAAATTTGATTCATGTTGTCAAAAATTACACCAAAGAGAACACACACTGAAAGAAAGAAAAATCATTAAAAAGACAATAGTATCATGGGGATTACACCAGCTGGCGGGCACACACACGCACATTGACACGTGCATGCATGCACACACTCCTATGCCACATGGCCACGTATAAACGGGCATGGGTGAAAAGATCAGGTGCAATATGATTGCTTAAATATTTGTGCATTAATCACCTGATCACCCTCCATATTGGGGACATGTAGGGCCCAAGGCCTGATGGAGGGCAATCAGATGCTCAATGCACAAATTTTATGCCATGTGATTGCACCCGATCAAGACTCGGACACAAGACACCTGATTAGCCACCATCTACTGTTGGTCCGCATCTCAAAGATAGTGGGTGATCAGATGCTGCAGCACAATAAAAGTGTACAATCACATTCCACCTGATCCACGGACTTACAAGTATAATGCAGGTATATACACCTAATAATTATAACATCCAATCTTTTCTACTGTTAATTTTTGTATTTATTTTGATGGTATAAACAAGGTTTATACCCGATGCGACTATGAGTACCGGTTATCCATAAGTGGCAACCTTAACATCCCAGAAGCTGTAACAGACGCATACTGTAGTGGACCTTGCCTGGAGGAAACAGACCTGGTGCTGCATTGTGTGGATCGGATCTTAGACAACTTTGAATTTTACAACAGGGCTACCATTAGAGATATAAGGGATACCATTCGTGAGGGATGCAGCCACACAAGGTGGCGAGGTAAATTAACTCTTTCCAAATTAATCAGGCTAATCAAGGTTTAAGTTTAGCATTACAAGGATTTACTGTTCTTGGATTTGATCCATCAAACTGTGGTCCAATGAGCTGTCCATGTATTTGGACTCTGACATGGTTTGCTACCTAGGTTGGACCTGGTAATGGAAGACTGAACTCAGACCAAGACCTGGTTATGGTTTCTCTGACCCAGGTCTGGACCCAGTGTATAACCTTGAAAAATTGGGATTTACCCAATTTGTTCAGATGGGTCATGCCTGGTCAGGACCAAAGGGCCAGGAGGTATCCAGATGATACATGACAACACATGGCCCAGCCAGATCTGGATCTGAACCCAGTTGAGGAATCCATCATTGGATCTAGACCAGAAGCCGACTTAGTTTAATAAGGGTCCAACTGTTTGCAGCACTATGCCAAACAGTATATGATTCAGTACAGATTGATGCTTAGGGATGCAAATGGATCGGATCCAGAACAGTTAGATACATCGGAGAATCAGATCTGGATCAGGTCGGAACATCCAAAAATCACAAAACCCCAATACTGGATCCTACCCATTTGCATCCCTATTGATGCTTAAGATCCGATCTCCAGGCATTAGAAAACTACTCAGACAGGCTTATGGAGCAGAGCCAACTTAGGCGTGGACATCAAGTCATTTACCCAATGGGCTTCCAGTTATCCATCATGAAATGGCCATGGAGATGGTTAACCCAATAAGTCCCAGGCCTCAGTTGGTCTGAACAGCATATGGCTGGGTTTAGGTTTGGGAAAGTAGTATTTCAAAGCGGGTTACCGATATACATGGCCCCAAGTCCTCGTCCAAAGTCCAAGAAGAGTTGGATCTAGCTGCTCGGAATCAAGACCACTCCCATCGAGCTCTAACGGGCCCAACTGGGTTCAGCTGGATCCAACCCGATGTCCACAGCTAAACCAATTCAATAGACTGTCTTAACAGGGCAAGTATTCAGCACATAACCTTACTGATTGCATTCATTTTTTTGCTGTGCAAGGTCATTTCAATGTGGCAGAACATATGCATGCAGAAGCAGACAAAGGAATTGAAGTTTTCAACCAAAGGGGTTCTATGCTGACATTGTTGGGGATTTCTTTGACACACTTGCTGCTAAGTTATGGATAGGGATATGTCCGAGTTATGGATTTGCATAGTATGGTTGATCCGGTAGGCTTGAGACATTCCAGACCT
This sequence comes from Nuphar pumila, assembly GCF_984573655.1. Taxonomy (NCBI): domain Eukaryota; kingdom Viridiplantae; phylum Streptophyta; class Magnoliopsida; order Nymphaeales; family Nymphaeaceae; genus Nuphar; species Nuphar pumila. The sequence goes on from NC_143260.1 coordinate 36,380,261, forward strand.
AAGAGAGCTATTTTGAAGTCTAGTAGTAGTAAACATCCGAGGCATGCATGCGATCTCACCATCTATATTGTTAATGGTTATCAGTCATGCAAGATACAGAGAATAATTCTACGTATGCTGCCTAAGCCCTCTCTCTCTCTCTCTCTCTCTCTCTCTCTCTCTCTCTCTCTCTATATATATATATATATATATATATATATATATATATATATATATATATATATAATCACTAGAATATAAGAACTGAAAATCTGAGAACTATCGTGTGAATCACCATTTTCATGGATTTGTTATTCTTTTCTCTTAATTCTAATCTTGCAGATGTGATTTACATGCTCGGTTATATAAGAATCAGCTCTTGAATCATCCAATTATGATGCATAAATGAGATTTTTTAAGGCATTAAAATCATGGGCTTGTAATCTTCATAAATATTCAAGCATTCGAAAACCATATTTTTCTCTCTAAAAAAATCACATTTTTTCATCGAAAATACACGATTCAACAGTTGATTTGTGGCAACTTTACCATTACGAACGCATCTACATGGCTGGATTTGCTAAAAAGACATTGGAAATGCCCGGATTTCTAGTTCTCATATTTCAATACTCATATTTTAGTGGCTGTGTGTGTGTGCAGTAGCCAAGGCTTGATCCAAACAACAGATACCAAGCTATAAATCTTCCAATATTTTCCCATTAGAAAAAGGGCGATTTGGCTTTTGTTTAAATGTAAGTTGAAGTTATTCTTTATCATAAAAGTGACATTCAAAAAAAGAACTGACAAAGTCGTAGATAGCATTCACTTTTGGAGTTATTCCATTGGTCAAGGCCAACAAAAAAGACAAACAAGGCCAATTCATGACTTAAAATATAACAAATCTGGCCAATTGATTTTATTCTTGATGGTTTTGTCTTTTTGTTGACTAAAAAATTAAGCGTATTGGGCAAACCTTTTGTCTATGTTGTTGCCTGAAAAAATCAGACATCATGTAAGTTGTCACATGAAAAAAATCAGGCTCCATATAAGTTGTCCTTCGAACAAGCGAGACACCATGATTTTGACCAAACAAAAAAAGCAAAACTATCAAGGAAACAACAAGTTGGTCATGTTTGTTATACTTTTTAGGTTGCGATCATTTATGGTACTGTGCTAAAAATTAGTGTCATCTATGTCATTATTCAAAACAAACAAACAAAATACATGACAAGTAGAGTAAAGATTACTAAATCTTGCTTATCCAACTTTTAGAATATTACAGTCATGATTTGAGATTTATTCAACTCTTATCAAACTAAGTTGATCAATTTTAGAATGTGTTTGGATGTAAATATATCAAAAAATAACCGTATTGTCCTAAAATGGCATATTTAAAAAAATGCCTACCAATTTGCCAAAATCCTTTTCATATCCAAAATTTTGTTTTTTGACTTTTTAAAACATTTTTACTGTTCGCACAAGCGAACTTGCGGATGTTCGCATGAACCGTCCAAAGGTCACAACATCTCAATAACAAGAAGATTAACATAAAATTTTGTGGACTAAGATTCACATACAAAACTATGAGCATAGCTAACTTGAATCCCAAAATAGAAGATTCACATAAAAAATGCTTAGATCTTCTGAGATTCACATGCCTGCTTCTCGAATTTAAAAGTTCGAGCTCGACAGGTTCGCTCCATTACATTTGCAGATGTCCTGACTTTCGCGCAAATAACATGTAAACTTTTTTTAACTAAAAACTCACATAAAGTTAGAATGTATGTCCACAAATGTATGGTGTGACATTCACAAATATTATATGTACAGTTAATGCAGCACAAATCTATTTAACATGCGAATTTCTTAAGGTTATTTTGCGAATGTCCTTACTTTTGCATATGTTCTGGTTCAACTTCGACATGTTCGCACCATACATTTTGACATTTGTACAAACGACTTGCAAATCTCCTTCGTATATGTGAACCTTTTGACCCCAATTATGAACCTACTTAACATATCCAACATGCGATCATGTCAGGTACGCAAATATTCTAATTACCTTTTCATGAATCTCATAACCCTAATGTGTTAGGTTTTTGAAGCTATATATGTGCATTAAATGCAAGTTTCATATGTATGAAAGTTGTGTTTCGCATATGAGAACCATTTTCACATAACATTAGAGTTTCTTTGCGAGGGTTTTGCAATCCTCAACCTTTGAGGTCACCAACCTTAAGGTTTTTGATGAGTTTTTTTAGTGCAAAAAGATTTGTACCAGAATAACAAATGCTAATTAGAAGAACAAAAAGCCTTGGATATGCACTGGATCCTGAAGTACTATTTTTGCACCGCCTTGACCAAAACCAGTTTTTCTAGCGAGAAAGGATTGTTTTTGTCTAAGCTCTATCACGCGTGAATGGCGGCACATCATCGGTGAGATTTATAGCATCCAACACATCATCGGCGGTGAGATTTTTTAGTAACCCAATGACAAGAATATTCACAACATACATTTGTGAACATTCTAACTTTATTTGAGTTTTTAATTAAAGAAGGTTTGCATGTTGTCTACGCAAAGGGCAAAACAATCACAAATATATGGTGCAAATCTGTCGAGCTCAAACTTTTTTCAGATGTGGATCTCCTGTGTTGGTAATCAAGATCGTCATATTCACAATTTTTCCATATAAATGCTGTTAGGTTTGCAAATCTAAGTTTCAACCTTCCAACGACATATATATATATATATAATTTTAACATTAGCAGGTTCACTTGTGTGAAGGGTAAAAATGTTCTAAAAAAATTAAGAACCGACAATTTTGGACATGAAGTGAATTTTGAAAAATTAGTAAGCATTTCTAAAAATGTATTATTTTTAAGGACAATTCAGTCATTTTTGGTAAATATATTCATACAAGTCCGACTGTGGGGACACATGAACTCCTTTTCCTCTATCTGTTCCCAAATATATGAATCCTCCCCTTCTTTGGGAAAGAATATGAATCCTTCCAAATTAAAAAACCATTAATTTGGATTAATTCATATGTTGTCCCTTTTAATAAACAAATAAAAATTGTAAAATAATAATGGCAATAATTTAGGTTTATTAAAAAAATAATACAGGACGGATCGGATTATGTTAGATCCAAATGTTTTCATTGGTTTGGGCAGGGAATGCCTCGGATCAACTTGGCAACCCTCATCAGAAACATGATATAAATAGAAGAGAGACTAGCTACTTTTCTTTGATCACTCGTGGCAAGTAATTGAAATTCAAGGTATAGGTCACCAACCTTGTCTACTAAAATATTAGTTCTCATTAATTAGTGTTTTTTTTTTAAATGCTTCCACTGTACCTTACCGTGGTATACACTTTTGTTTGCTTGGATTTGGCCATCAAATATTAGACAGAACTATAAAGATGTGTTTAACATGGCTTATTTACTATTTTAAGTTCTATGAGGGATAATGTTCGCTACCCTCGTGGGTAAGGAACCTCATAATAAAATAAAAATATAATATTTTTATTTTTTGTACAGTTGATCCTTTATGTTAAAGTCTAGTAGAAGCTGACGTTTGGATCATGTTTTTCTGATATATATATCAGATTTTATGTGGGTTGATAAATCAATGGCCTATGCCAAATTTTCAAACCTAAAAATAAACTTATTTTTACTTAGAAAAACTATAATCTAAGGGTAAGGAACCTCTTAATACAGCTGTACATCTAATTCTCTAGATGTTAAAGTCTAGTAGAAGCTGACGTTTGGATCATGTTTTTCTGATATATGTCAGATTTTATGAGGGTTGATAAATCAAATGTGGTGCCAAATTTTCAAACCTAAAAAAACTTATTTTTACTTAGAAAATTGTAATTCAAGGGTCTTTTCCTACTATTTTCACCATGTTCAACACATGAGGTCAGATACAGTCAAAACAACCTCAACTTATGAGTTCTTACCCCCACAAAGGCAGCAAATACTGTCCCGTTTTATCATATCTAATATACAAAAGATTCAGTTTTTTAGCTGGTTTAAAGTCAATCACTTACGATTCATAAAGACAAGGATGGTAAATATATATAGTGATAGCTGCCCAACTCCTAGGTACGCAGCTACCTATGAGATTACATTTGCCGTCCATCGCAGGGCTTGATAGACAGCCAGCCCAAAAACAAATTAAAAAAAAATGTTAAAACGTGCTTTTTTGCGCATTTTTACTTCTTTTTGTGTTTTTTGTGGCAGTCCATCACGTTCTGTGATGGACGGTCAACACAATTGTGCAGTGCACCTAAGAGTTGCGTAGCTACCACTCAATCTCTCTCTCTCTCTCTCTCTCTAGTGCGCTGTAGCTACAGTGCAAGTTCGGGGTCCCAGCGGTGTAACCGCCGTACAGCCTGCAGGCTGACGTATGGCACCCCATACACCCGACTGAGCACCACAGGGCGCTCAATCGGGACCCCCAACATGCACTGTAGCTACAGTGCGTGTTGGGGGGGGGTTTGCACATATAACCTGCCCCGCGTTGGTATACATGTGCACACGGTATCAATGAGTCAAAACTCATAAGTGTGTCTTGTTTCGGCAATCTGACACATAGATGTATTTATATGTTTTATTTAATGAGGATCGGTCATTGGATCACCCAAGTATGAGATATGAGTTGGTTTTTAGACAAAATAAAAATTCAATTACTGTACTTTGTCAGCTTTTTTTTGTCGAAAAGCATGATCCAAAGGCCAATTTTTACTAAATAAAACATGTAGATCACAACTCTCATGTTATGTCGAGTTAAAACAACTTGCACTTACGTGTGGGGTATCAAACCATACCCAGACCGGGTAAAATAATATTTTTTTTATCATTTTTACATTGAAAATGTGTGGGTCTTAATGAGAACTCAGGTTGGGTATAAAATTTCACAAACTATACCCGGATCCATGTATTAATCAGACCTTCGAGTCCAGATCCAGGTCTTCTTATTTATCACCATACCCAAACCCTATAAGGTTTAGCCCAGGTCGGGTTCGAGTAAACCAGACCCATTCACACCCCTACTTACAGGTACTAGTCTGATCCAAGATCCGATCCAGTACTTGAGGGCAAGTATTTTGTTAAGTACTCGGCCCACACAGAAACACAGAAAATCTCTACAAGCTGATCCACGTTTGTCACAGTTATTCTTTCTATCGCGTGCAGTGTTTTTTTTTAGTTTTGTGTTGGCCGACTACCTTGTTAAATGCTCTGCCCGAGTACTGCTTCAAATCTTGTTCGATCCCAATGTACATTTATCCGTATTTATAAAATATCGGACGAAAAACCATTTACAATCCCGTTCCCTCGGTATGAACCTACCCTACCGTGGAAGACCATGACACCTTTTCCTATCGAATTTTAGTGGTCTTACCAAGTAAGCAGTCAGCGGCCATGCCAATTCTTCAAAAGATCTTTGAGTTAAATCCAGAGCGTGCCTACTTACGGCTCAAGCCTAAGTAGTAGGGCTGTCAATATCGGCGTGTATCCGGCCTGTATCTGTATCGTATTGGGAGAAAATCGACATGCTTTACTCATGAATCAGTTATTTTTAATAAATATAAAAATACTTAAAATTATTTTTAATATATTTCATTTGCTTTAGCAGATGTCACGTTCTCATTGACACATAATATTTTCTATTTATTTTTTTATTGATTCAGAAGGATTCAATTGAGTATCGGTAATCCGTCTCTCTGTCTCTCGCTCGCTTGACGTTCCGAAGGACAGACCGGAAGTCCCCTCTTGCTCTCTCTTATCCCTTTTGGTGGGGGTGAGGAATTAGTTATTTATCCTTCAAATATCTGTAAATAGAGTCATGGTTTCGTGCCTCTGTGTAAGAGGAGTTTGGTTGCGCCCTCTTATCCGGAAATCCGGGATATATCTATGTCTGCGTTGCATTAGGAAGCCTAATGCATAATGCAACACATTCATGCTTTCTAGACAAGTGGGTACACTCAAAGATAGGGTTTTGGAGCTTTGGGGACCGTCTTTTCGCCGATTGTGCATGTGTTCGCCCTTGATTTCTTGTTGGTTTTGTGGTTTTCTCTGTCTTGACGTGTTTCTGGAGCTTTGAGCATTCGAATTCCGGGCTTCCCTTTCTTGCCCATGTTACAGGAGTCTCAAAACCATTTATATTTAGCCCATTTGCGCGTTTTTTTCTGATTGTAACATTCAATCCCTCTCAGTGGGTTTTTTTGTAAGCTGATTTAGGCAGATTTCGCTTGCTTTTCTATTTCAGAATGCTTCTGTTTCCCCATCTGAAATGTTTAGAATTGATTTTACACAAACTTACTTTATGGTGGTGATAAGGAACTAGAAGCATTTTTGGGAGATAAATTCTATCAAATGAACTATGCAAATTTTTAGATGTTGGTTGCACGATTTTTCATTTAAAACTGCTTCATTTAAAATTTTCGCTGAAATTGTTGCTCACTAGGGATGCATCGGATGTCAAGTTAAATGCAAGATTAAGTGATCCATGTTTCATTATGACCATTTGATTGTGTCATCTATTCATCTATGACCAATTCATTCACTTACAATCAATGCAAGGTGTTGCTCATGCGACGAAGCAATCCAAATTTTTGAGAAATGCATGCTTCATCGAGTGGTACCCCCTCAAAACCTAGGGCAGCTGGGGCGTCACAGCCATCTGATGCATCTTTCAAGCGCAAGCGGGGAATGTTTCAAAAAGATTGTGAGTCAATTTTTTATCTGAATTTGTTGCAGCCTGCCCACCTTTTTCATGAACGTACAGCGAGAAAGTTCTTCATGTTGCAGCCAATTTGATGGAATATCCATTTATGTGTTTGGCTGCAAACACTGGTTGTAATTCTGTTACTAAGCTAGTTCATAGTAATAAAAAAAATATAACTTGATAATAAGTTTCCCATTCTCCTTTAAGTGAAGTTAAAGACCTATCTCTGATCAGATTGGTATTATCTTGAAATTTTCTGTTGAATTCAGTAAAAGAATTGCAAGAAAGTAATAAAGGACGAGGCATTTCTTTTTAAGTTTCTCTCTATACATAGCAATAATTCTAATAGTATCTAGAGGACATGCCATATGCAAAAAAAAAATTATTTGAACAAGTGCACTTGTGGCATATCAGTTGGCACGCAACTTGAAGCTGTAGAGCATGTCAAACATTGCTATCATGCCTCTAAGAAAATAATGTATAGCTGATTCGCTCATAATTATAGAAGGGCATTCAACAAGTATTGTGCAATATCTAAGAGTCTACAATAATAGGCCTTTTATGACATTATGGTATTATACATCTGATGTAATAACAGTTTACAGATGATATTATGGTTGTCCATTTTCCAGTTTCATTTAGCTATGCTTTAATCAGATTCATTTAGACCAAATACATGGTTAGGACTTAGTCTTGAGTCTTGACTCAAGAAGCATATCTTGTTGGAATTTTTTTTTTGGCTCTGTATTTAATGGTGGAAATTTTGCATTTTAGAACAGGGAATATTGATATATTTCCCATCCTTATCAATGAAAACATTCATTTCATTTCAACTTGAATAAGCATATAAGTATTCAATACTATCTTAACGGCTGGATGCTGTATTTGTCTGATTAGATGCATCCTTTTATATATTTTTTGTTGTAAGATTTTATCTTTTGATGATGTTGCAGTGCAGCACATGATGTACGGATTTGGGGATGATCCAAATGTATGCTCTCTCTCTCTCTCTCTCTCTCTCTCTCTCTCTCTCTCTCTCTCTCTCTCTCACTCACACACACACACACACACACACACACACACAGCTTATGTTGAATGTTAACAAACTCATCATCCTTTATTACCCTCAACTAAAATTGCATGCACACAACACAAAGTTCTTGTGTTGAATATTAACAAGCTCATTAACCTTTATTACCCTCGACCAAAATTCCATGGTGGTGCATTAATTTGAATAGCTCTGCCAAAGATGGCTCCTTTTGAAAAAACATTCTCTAATCTTGAAAAGTAGAACTCTGTAGAGGAAGTTGTACATTTCTTTAATTCATAAATACTCTGTTTGGTGCCAACTAATACAAGGTGCCATTGTGTCTGTGCATGTACGCATGTCTCCAGGTGGGTGGGGCATAATGAAAAATATCATTGATATTTGAAAGATATTACTTTTGTCACCATTTTAAATGGTCAAAATATCATGATATTTTCAAAATATCATGATATTTTCATTTATAACAAGTTTCACAATTTATCGTGATATCTACCATTATATCAGCTATTTAGCAGGAAAAAATGACACTTTTTATTTTTTATTTCTTACAACTATTTGTATTAATGTATTTATTTATACCTATATTTTGCCCTTAAAAGCAAGAAAGATAAAAAAAATCAATTTCCTACAAGAATTGGCTGCTGTTTTAAACATTGTGTGACTTTGGTTAGGAGAGGTGGTGCATGGAAGGGGTATGCCCTACCTCTATCATGAGAGAGATCCAGCCTTCTGAAATGACAGACTGATTAGTCTGATCGTCCAGATGGTGCCTTTTTTTTGTTTACCATGGGGGCTATTTTGATATTTCTGACCCACCCTATTCTCTGTCGTGTGACTCACGAGTTTTCACATTCATCAGATGGGAAATCTCACCCATATTGAGAGAGATATGAAAAGACAACAATTCCTTGGTTTCTTCATAGACATCTAGGGACATTTTTGATAGGCTGCACTTTTCTACCATCAAGATGGACTTAATCCTGCTTTGGTTATGTTCTAATGACCAACCAGATGTTAATATCTTGAGAAAATTCTTTGCAGACCTTTTAAAAATTCAAAATTGCTCTCAAAATCCCTGTTTTTCTTAATGTATGTTGAAGTTAAAGTATTTTTTCTCCTTTTCTCTTTTATTATAAGACAGAAAAATTGCATATGCCAATTTTTGGACCATTCCTAGGCTTTCAGTGAGCAGAAATTCAGATTTGATGCAGGAAAGGCCAGTTTCATTCTGCTTTAGCCAATAAGGGCTAGTTCTTGTTTCAAAATGTCTGAAATCAGCTTATTCTAGCATGGGTTTTCTGCAGAGGAAATGCAAGAGATTCTATATTCAAAGAAACCCAGATTTCTTGTGGCCTTGTGACTAAACAATCTTCCTTTCTGGGTAATGGAGTCTCTTTATGTGCATACTTCATTATTTTGATGATTTATAGTTGCAGCACGCTCATCTGTTATAGATGAACCCATTGCATTGGCAGGGTCTCAGTTTAATCTCCAAGTAAAAGTTAGAGCATCAGATGGTTCTAAATCTTAGATATCTGGCATTATAGTATATCTCAATTGCATTAGCAAAAGAAAAGTATGCTGAGATGAAAGAAATGGATGAGATACTTATCTAGAAAATATAAGAGGTGATATGTGATTTTGGTGAATGTAGGGTAGTTCTGCACTTTTAGTTAAAAATATCCTTGATGTTTCAGATTTTCCATATTCATTGAACAAAAATGTTTGATATATCCATTATGATCTTACGGTAGCCCCATTTTGAGTTTGTGGTGTTATTACGACCCTTCTTGTACAACTAGTTGCAACAAGGAACTGATGTTGTTATCTATTCTTAACTGGCTGCAGCCCCTTCCAGAAACTGTTGCCCTTGTTGAGGACATAGTGGTTGAGTATATCACAGATATGGTAAGCTTTTGTTTACTTTTATGCTTACTTTGAATTTCATTATTTCTTAGATGTTACAGAGATTGTAGCCTTTTCTATATATTATTTGTGTTGGAGAAATATCTGCATTCTATTGATATGAATGTTGCAGATTTTTTTTTCCTGTAAATGATTGTAGATTCTTCTATATTGGAACCCCATGGAGTCTGACAATCTTCCGTACATAAAGATCGACCAAACTTTCTAGTGATTGCTTGATATGGATAGGAAAAAAATAAGCAAATTTGGTCAAATGATCGACGATCACCCAGATTGCATCGTGCTTTCTTCGAGTTCTGGGTAATCCTACCGCAAAATCTATAGTGATGTATTTCCATTTTCACTGTGTTATTTCTATCTTCTACATCATTCCGCCAGGTCGTTGATGCTCTATTTTAATTTGTTGGCAGGTCAAACATTTTAAGAGATAATTGGCTATGTCTCTCTTCATATCATTCCACCAATAATTTCATTATAAATCTTTAAACATTTTTGTACCTCCTGGGTAGATGGTATATCTACTTTTGTAAGTTTCTTCCAAAATTTCATTCCTTAATACAGGGTCAGATGCGACCCAAATTCTATTTCTCATCCAGATACTACCGTCGTCTTTGAGACGAAAAGAGGTATCATCCTTCGACATAGCTCTTGCTTTCAACTTTTCATATTGAGGATCTTTGATTTGCTCAGTGGTGAGGATCTTTGGTTACGCGGTTAGGTTAGAGAAATGTATTCTTCCTTGATTTGCCATAAATGGTTTCTATTCAATGAAATCTTTTATAAGTTTTCAACTTTTTCCTACAGGACTTGCAAGCAACCTCTAGCGTTACGGCTGAGAGCATCTATGATGATATTTGCCTTTTCTGGGTGGTAAGAAAGGGTAAACTCATAATCCTGGATATATTCTAACTAACATCGTTGCCTCATGTTCAATTTCTTATATGAAAATAGATATTTGAAGCTTTTATGATCACTATAGACTTCAAATTTCTCTCCATATAAATAATGTCGCCAGACTTTTAGGGCAAAAACTATCGTTGCAAGCTCTAGATCGTGGGTTGAATAATTTTTCTCGTAAATCTTTAGTTGTCTTGATGCGTAATCAACAACTTTCTCGTGCTGTATTAGTACGCAACCCAGACATGTTTTTGATGCGTCAGTGTATACAACAAATCCACTCTATCCCGAGGGTAAAGTTAATAGTGGGTGGTGGTAAGTTTTTTTTTTAGGGCCTGAAAACTTTCTTCACATTTATTATCTCATTCAAACTTGACCCTTTTTCTTAATAACTTGGTCATTGGTGATGCAATACGAAAGAAATCCTGAATAAACTTTCTATAATATCCAGCAAGACCAAGAAAACTTCGAATGTCCAAAACATTCTTCAGTTGCTTCTATTCTAGAACTGCTTATGCGTAATATGATACTGAAATTTACTTAAAGATCTAATTTTAAAAGTTTGCATAAGGAATCTAAATCTATGATTTATAAATGAGATCATTACCTTAACAGGATCCACAGATACTCCATCCTTTGATATTATGTATCCCAAGAACATAACTTCCTCAAGCCAAAATTCGCACATTGAGAATTTAGCGTAAAGTTGTTCCTCTCAAAGAATTCCTAGAACAATCCTTAAGTGCTCGTGGTGTTTCTCCATACTTTCTTAATTTATCAAAATATCATATGTGAAGATGATTACAAAGAGTCTACGAAAGGTCTGAATATTCTATTCATCTGATTCATGAAAGTTGTGTTAAAATATATGTATGTATAATACCCGATAGGGATATTTTCATCTTTTTACATAGTTGTTTTAGAAACAACTATTTATTTTTAGGCTAGTTTATTTGATTTTATTTTTGTATTTTTTTTATTTTGTTTTTTATTCCATGCAAAAGGGGCCCCACATAGAGCCGTTGGGCCCCCCAACAGTCACAAATGTGACCGTTGGGGGCTCCCAACGACTCTATGGGGAGCCCCTAGTGGTGCTCTCCTTTTTCTTTTTTCATTGTGTATAAATAGGGGTTTCTCCCTCTTTTCTTATGCTTTAGATCTCCTCTCTAATAAAGCTCCTATTCTTTTTATGTGTTGCCTTTTAAATGGCTTATTGTATTGTCCCATGGTGGACTTCTCTCTTGTTCTTTCTGTTGTATTTGTCCATTGTAAGACATTGTGAATGCTTTAAGCATTCTTTACATTTTCGCATACTTCATTACATGGTATCAGAGCCATACAGTTCTTGAAAGTTGAAGGCTCTTCATTTTTCCTCTCATACTTTGTTGGTGCAATGGAATCCAAAATCGACCTATCCTTCAAGCTCAAACTACATGATGTGGGCATCCGCAATGGAGAATAATTTCAAAAGAAAGAAACTTTGGGGTTATGTAATAAGTTTTATTCTGGAATACCAATTAAAACTCACCAAGATCGAAGGAGATCAAGAAAAAACTCTTGAGGAAGATGCTCGCCTCAAAGCAATTGAATAACATCAAAGAAAGGTGGAGGATTGGGAAAGCAATCACGCAAAAATCCTAGTGTAGTTTATGAATAACGTTGAACTCAAGGTATGTACAAACATAACTAAATTTCGCTGAGCCAATGAGGCTTGGTTCTTATGAAGGGTATGTATACCCAAAAAGATCTTGCAAGAGCTTACTTCTTACAAGAAAAGGTAAGAACCACTAAGCAAGGGGATTTGAGCATTCAAGACTACTATAGTGCTCTAAATCCACTACGGGATGAATTGGCTCTCTTAGAGCCTAAGTGGGTGGCTATGAAGGATGTTAAACTTAGATAAAAACAAATGGATTAAGAAAGATTGTTTCAAATTTTATTTGGGTTTCATCCCAAATTTGAACAAGATCCTTCCTTTCTTGCTTCTTATGCTTTTCACTCCTTTTTCTAGACCCTATAGCTACCTATTAGTGATTCATATTAAGTGAAAAATGATCAACTTATTATAATCCCTCTTAAGTGTTTTGTATTCACGTGTTCTCACGTTGTGTAGCTAGAATTTACTTTGATGTTGGAATTCAATTAGAATGTTAAATAATTGATTTTAGTTCATGTCTTCTCTCTTGAATTAGCTGTAATTGATCTGTTTTAGTCTACCTTATGTGTAATTAGATTGTGATTAATTAGTTTTAGTTTCATCACATGCTTTCTTGTTTTAATTCAACTAGTTTTCGTGCTTTAAGTTTTTATTAGCTTACTTCACTTAGTGTGTTTTAGGTTGTTTGCAAGCTATTGGTATTAGTGTACATCATTAGACTATGGGGACTAGCCCATGTAACTCAGTTGAATTATACCACTATGTCATATGAAACTGACACGTGGATTTATTTCCTATGTTATTTGCATATGTTATCTCTTAATTGAATAATTTTTCTGAGTTTAACACAATGTGGTTCTTTTATGCTGTGTTCTCAACATGTAGTCTATCTGCTCATGTTTCCAGAACTTGGTGTATTACTTGAATGCTCAACTTTTTAGGTGCATAAAGCCCAAGTTGTTGCATCAAAAAGGGGAAAGCTTTTGACGGAGGATTTTTTGTTTTTGATTCGTAAGGTAGATAAATCTTCTACTAGGGTATTGTATTATTGTCTTGAATGTATAAGGATTTACCTAAACATTGTTCTTTTGCGAGTGGACTGTTTGGCACATTCCAGAGTTAATCATTAAGGTTATTATTTCTGTAACTGTTTTATTAGTCCAGCTATTTAAGTTTCTCATTTTCAGCATTTTCTTGGACAAGTATTACCCTTCTGATCAATTTAGTATGTATCCTTGATGAACATTCTTTTCTATTTATATCTCACGACAAGCTTGTTCAGTGCAAAGAGTTGGGCTCTGCTCCACAATAACCCTGTTGCTTGAATTCAGAAATCAGCTCTGTGTCTTTATGTATCTTTGAGATCAGTGACAGATTTTTTTTTCCTGGTTACATTCGAATTCACGGGTATAAATATTTCAACTGGCATTTGTGGCATACACAAACTGATGCATGATGTCCGAAAAGCTGCATATAGAAGAATACCATGGCTTTTTGTTGTCAACAATTGGCTGGTGCCCCTTTCTCCATGGGATGCATGCATGCATTACAATTCATGATGTCATTAGATATAATAATCACCAACGAACAATGATTAGGATTAATTATTCATGATAAGGCAAATGTCAAATGTTATTAGCTCGACAAAAAGGTAACAAAAGTTGAAATCCAAAGATTTTGCATACTTAATAATTTTATATGATATGTTCTGCTGAACTTCTTGTGATGTTCTGTTACCACCGTTATCATTGTAGTGAAGCAGGTCATGTTAGTTCAGTTTTCTTACTTTTATTCTTTTGCTTTTTGACTTCCTCATTTCTAATAGAAGCTTATGAAGCTATAGTAGCTTGCTTTTGCCATTTTCTACTGGCTTCGGTATTTCAATAGCAAAACTGTGCCTTTCATGTCACTTAAAATTGAGGACTCCAACTGCACAGCAACCAATCTTATCATTTCATCTATTTTATTGTTTTTTGCATCTTTATAATGAATTCACCCTTCATGAACAGCCAGCAGTTTTTTTATCAGTCTTTTGGTTTTTATCGTTTCATGTTGATAACTTCAGTAATTCCAACCCTTGGCTTGTATATGAATTGGCTAGAGTCCCCAATTAGACATTGATATCTGTGCTGCACTTATTTCAGTGACTCACTGTGTTCAAATTGTTAGGCACTGTAAATAAACTTTTTTCTGTTTTTTGCTTGAACAGGACATGCCAAAACTTCACAGATGTACAGAGCTGCTCTCCATGAATGAGGAGCTTAAGCAAGCTCGCAAGGCTTTTGAAGTTGATGAGGAGAAGCTGGCAACCGTTGATTGAATGCCCATCAGATACCGTGCCTGGCTTTGTTCCCTGTCGTTTCCTTCTTTTCATTGATCTCGTTGCTAGCTCATGGTTATTTATCTGTTGCACTGCCTCGATTATATCGTTGTCCATTAATGTCATTGTCCTCTCAAGGACTGGTAACAACTCAAGGTGAAACATTGCTGTGGATACTGGAGAATGTCTTTTCTTCATTTTTTTCCCTAAGCCTTAGATGTGCAAACCTGGAAATAATCCAGGGTGTAGGATCCCACCCCCCAAGATTCCTCTGTTAAGATGATGCAGCTCCACCATTCTGTTCCAGCTATTACGCTCGACTCAATGTGGTTCTGGACCATCCTCTAGTTTCACTCGGATGTCCTTTCATGTAAAAGTAGTGATCTTAAATTTTTAATCTTTGAGCCAAAGTAATGATAAGTTTAATCTTTTGAGCTAGATTGTAAAGTGTTAATACTTTCTAATGACGCTTCAGCTTCTGTTCGAATAGATGATCACAGAATTCTGTCCAATCCCAGCTATAGTGAGGTACTAGTTAGTCCCAGCTTAGGCACAGAAACGTCAATGCAGTAGAAAAATAAGGCTGCATTTGAATAGAGTGAAGGAATTCTTGGGATTGAGAATTCTCATCAGGCCTCACATTTCTTCTGTTTAGGGTTTGTTCATTGAGAACTCTGGCTTTAGCTATTTTCTCTTGACCTCCCCACCAAATAATTTGGGTTGTAAAATTCCTAAAACATTTGTGTAATGAAAACTAAAAAAACAAGCGAGAATCCTTTAACGAATTCCAGGCAGAGTTGCACTTGGTTCAACACTGAAGTCATTATGCTCTCTTCTTCTTCTGAGATATTGGAGAGGAGGGTAGGGAGCAAAGGATGAGGGCAGAGACTATCTAGGGTGTAGGGAGGTTGTGGAAGAAACAATGGGACGGGTGTAGATAATGGATGGTGGGGAGATGCTGGCAAAGCAAAAGGAGAGCTTGGGCTTCCTTTTTTGGCTAGTGAGTTGGTGGCCAATTATATAAGTGGGAACTTTAAATACATTTTTATGACCATCTAAACAAGGAAAACTGATGTGGGAACGTGCAGGTAGTAAAAATAACCCTATTTCAGCTTGTGTCTAAACACACACTAGTGGACCAAAGAAACAACCAATGTTAGAAAGCGAATATTTCAGGGGAAAATCTTAAATAATCCAAAGATATTTAAACTGCACACCCAACAATATGATACCATATGAGGGAAAAAAAGATGAGGAGAAAAAGCACTATTCCTTTTCCTTTTTTCAGAATTACAGAACATTTGCAAAGGTTCCTTAAGCATGATTTGTCATGGCCTCTAGACATATAACTAAGCTCTTCAATTGTTTTTGCTACCATATTAGTGCATATAGTTTTTTTTATGACCAAGGAACCTTCATCGAGAACTGGGTCACTAACGGGCATGCCTCCCTGCAAGGTAAACTCTGGGTTGGGCACCCATCCTTACGTGCCCCAACCGTATAAAAGCAACAGCAGCCCCATGTGGCAGCAGGGTTCGATCCTGGGCCTTCAGCTTGACGCAGGATCGTTATGGTTGAATTTTATTATGGATTTCTAACCACATTTTCAACATTCTATAGCTTAACTCTAACTTTAGAAGTAATAGCATTTCGAAAAATAATGATAGTAAATTAGTAGGATTATTGATACACAAGTTAAACATAAGATTAGATAAGAAGAAATTCGTCCCCAACCCTGTGTATTTAATCCTTTTTCCCAGAAAAAAACTTGACCGATTCCCGTCAATTACTGGTTGGGGTAATCCTCTTGAGTTGTTCCATTAGCATTTGTTGAAAAACAAATTAGGAATGTGATGGCATTTATCTTGGATCTAAGCCGAGCTAACCTGATCTTATTTGTGGTCGTTTGGTTGTTCGTTTCATAAATACACCAACCAAATGTAATTGATTTTCAGGTGGTACGGAGGTCATCCTACCGTATGCTGTTTTGCTAGCCATCCCTTCATGGTTTTCTGATCAGAGCTAATATCCCAAGCAGTATGTGTCTTGTAAAACCCTACACCACATTCTGCAAATGAGCTGCTTCTGGGTTCCTTTGGAAGCTCATTCTCCTTCATCTTCACCTCCAGTTTTTCTGCTTCAACCCTGACCTGCTTCTACATATATGTTTGATAGCAATATATAGATGTCAAGATTACAGGATTCAGGCTCAATGGGTTTGTTGGCTACTTGAGCTAGTTCTCACCAAGTAATGCATCTAAACTACAGCATTTGGTGGGTCAAATGATATAGCTGGATGGTTAAGTCACACTCATAGCTGAGGGTTCTCGGGTTCAAATCCTGCAGTTTGCCCTATTTTATAATAATAATAATAATAATAATAATAATAATAATAATAATAACAACAACGATAAACTTGTGTTGAACATAACCATGCCAAACACAACTATGGTGTCGGATAGAGTCTAACCAACTTGCACTTGCACTATGAGTTTCAACTCATTGATACCCTACAGACGTCCTCATCAAAAGACTTTACCATGTGCATACAAACAATTACAAGCTTTGCAATAAAGATGATAATCATATGAATTGGTCTCAGTTCTACAAAACTTGTGTTATGCCAAACATGTCCAGGACACGACGTAACCATATCCTTGTGTGGGACAGAGACCATATCCACTGGATCTGAGAGCAATGTTGTTAAAATCAGTTCCCTAGATGAATCGGTTTATTAAAAAAAATGAAAAAATCTAATAAAATCTAATCTAATCAAGCGATCAACTTTTAACCATCAGATGACATGTGTCATTAAAAAACATAAAACATATTAAAAAAAATTAGCCCCATAAAAAGTATTCAAAAAATGAATTGAATTGGCCCCTTTTGAATCGTCCCGACTTGCCAATTCAGACCGATCTTAACAACATTGTCTGAGAGCACTTCTTTTAAATGAACCAACCTGCCAACCCAAAAATGGAATAGAGCTGGAAGGTTGCAGTTCTAACTTGTCCCACTTTTATGACTAAGTGGGTGTCATCCAAAGGCGCCATTGAAATATCTCCACTTACAAAAATTAATAATTCCATATAAAATATTGATGCCAAAACCCCCATCATAAAATGCCATCGGAAACTGGTGGAATGGAAAAATTAAAAGGGACCACAAAAACTAACAAGGACATTGAAGGCCTGATAACATATCAACATTACCTTTTTCGAATGATGAGAATTTTCCTAAAAACAGAAATTGGATTTCAACATGTAGAATATTACATTATAATGACCAGATAATTTCATGATTTCTTAGATGACCGGAAACCGCCAAATCCCATCATCGATGCTACATCAACATCCTCGTCCTCACCATCCTCAGCAGCTTTTTCCTTCTAAATTCATCAAAGTCATCAATCAGTATCCATGATTTAACAAAAAAAAGTTCAGTATTTTTTTTTCTGAGAAATGTGCATACTTTCTTTTCTTTCTTCCTTTCCCTGCGTTCCCTCTTTCTCTCTTCTTCCTCTTGCTGTTGTTTCAATATTCTAGCATCCAAATCTGTCAAATACAAATTCATCAGCTAAGAAATCTCAAGAGATGTTCATCTCAACCAAAAAGAAAATGTTTTAAAAAAGAATGGTGTACTACATAAATATCCAATGAAACAATAAAACTACTTTCAAGTAAAAATTTTAAAAAAACAAAAGAAATGATAGAGATCCTACCTTGCTCGGTAAAGCTTCCACCTATTTTCCGCTTCTTGAGAACTTCAAATCGTTCCTGAACCTGGAAGTAGAATTATAACCTTGTTAAGAAATGCTGAAATACAAAACTTGATGACCATTGTATAGGATCATCTATCATAGAAACAAAATGAAACCAGTTCAACAGAAATTTGCACCATTGGAACTTGAGGTTCAAAATATAATGAACAGCTCAATGAGGGAGACAACAATACACTGGCTATGCTAGGATCCTACCAAAGAAGAAATGGAACTTCAAAATGAAACATCTTAGGGTGTGTTTGCATGTCACGGAAAGATGCTCTGCACCGCAATCCGCACGGAGTATCCTTCCGCGGTAAATGAATCAGACCCCCCCCCCAGACAAAAAACGTTACTGCACTTTTTGGAGGGGAGGGTTTGCGTTGATTTTGGGCCCCGCTTTCCTTGCGGAAAGTGAGTCCCTTGTTCGCATGCATCTGTGGGCCCCACAGAAAAGATGGGGCTTTGCACCATTCCGCACCCCCCTCTTTTCAGTGACATGCAAATGGGCCATTAGTGATGATACTTGCACATTAGAGTCAAAGATAGCTGAAGACAAAAAATACAATAGCAACCAGGAATTGGAATAAAATTCTAAGATTTTAGAGAGATGGTCATGATAAGACATTATGCATAATAAGCAGTTAACTGAACCATAACTATATAATCAAATTTTCAGTCAGAACAACGACATCAAATACAATCCAAAAGATCAATCAACTTCAATGCCGGAAGCTGCAAACCAATCAATTGAAAAAAGGAAGCCACTTCAAATTAAAAAAAATGTGATTTGTGTTCTAATGCTTCAAGTATTTCTCTAGAACCTAAAATCACTGCAGTTGCATGGAGGACAAGTGCAATCTCCTAGAGGCTGTCACACTTCAACAATTAGAAAATCAACAAAATAACAACCTACTACAGGTAATCCACAGTTCATTTTGAACACATCCATCAGCATGCAAATAGCATAATTCTTGTGTTTCAGCAATAACGCTGCAGAGCCGACTTCTAAATCTAGGATTAAGAAGTTCTGGTACTTTGAATAACAAAGAGAATCCCTTAAAGAGGGCCTCCCATTATATCAAACCAAGATGGATCCCAAGCATTACACAAAGCGAAAAGTTAACTGCTATCTAAACCTTTTTCTCTTTTCCAAAGTCACACAACTGTAGAAAGATTTGGAAGGAAAAAAGGGCAATTTCAAATTTTAAAGATACACACGTAGGGTCAAAAACATTTCTTAGGAAGCAAACAGATCCAGAGATCATTTGAAAAACAGAACCATCAGCTGCATCCTTAAGCTAAGGCTTCAAATTGGTATTAGCCCAGCCAATTTCAATCTTGTTCAGCCTACTCTTACTGGAGCTGTCCAAAGTTCCAAACCAGATGCCAAACATCCAAAAAGCTTGTCTTTTATGAAAGTGTTTATAATAGCTAATTTTCCATGGGATGTCAGAAAAATGCCCTTTGTGAAAACATTTATAGCTAACCCTTGAAGGGGAAACAGCCCTTTATCATGCATTATGGAATAAAAAATATATATGCTGCATATTCCACAAAATGGTTCGGAACAATGAATCAGAATCAAAGCAAGACCTAGAACGGAAACTTCTTTAGGCTATCCATCTCTAAACCATTTTTTTACATCCTTTTCCAAAAATGATTGTTTCTCTTTTTTCTTAATCTACCTGAAGCATATCAATCACTTAAACCTTCCATCAAGAGCACAATATCAAGACCTTCATTTTCCTCTACATGAATACTGAACCTGATCTTGTGATCTTCGTGCAACTATATCGCCAACAGTTTAAATAAAAAAGATCATAAAGTCATGATTAAAACCCCTGAAAATTCATGAAATCACAAGAAAAATCAAAGAAAAGTGAAAATCACAAGAAAACTCTCTACCATCCCTGCTACCAGTGGGGGCTCTCTGGAGAAAAAAAGACAACCTGATATTTAAGAGAACCATCAAAGACTACTGTCCCATCCATGCCCTGGACAAAGAGGACACTTTCATTTTGGGAGGCAACCAAATGCCTCAGTGTCGATTCCTCCTGGATTGGCTCTTGTGAGGTGGGCACACATCTGCCAGTTTTATGCCTTCTTGTTTGCAAAGTTTATCACTGCTTGACTTTAATTTTTGACAAAACCTTTTGTTGTGATCTTCAAAAAGAAACACGCTAAACCTTCCAACCGTCTTGTGCTTTTTAAAATATCGACATTGTATTTTTCTTAGGTCATGACAGATAAAATTAAGGGTGGGCATCAGATTAGATGCCATATAGGCTGGGTTTGATCACCCACTGATCCATCAGCATCCCCATGATGAGTTGTGGAGCCTGATTCAGAGTTTTTGCCCTTGCAGTAGGGGGGTCCGGGGGCTTTCCCCGGCGTGGGTCCCGGTTTCTTATGGATCAGACCCGACTTGTTTAGGTTTAGGGTTGTCGCCCTTGCCTTATAAATTCTTTCTTTTCTTTCCCTCTTGTAACAGTCGTAAAGAGCAATAAAGGTTTTTATATGGGTGGCCGTGGTTTTTTACTCTCTCTCGGATTTGAGGGGAGGTTTTTCCACGTAAATCTCTGTCCCTCTTTGTGTTTTGATTGTTCTTGTTTCTTCGTTTTCTTGCTTGAGCGTTTTCTAACACCCCACTCAGGACATGTTGCCAGATCGGCCAGGATGGGCCAGGCCAACCCATTACTCACCTTTTATTTGGTTGAGCAGCGTGGCCCATCTGGCGAGGCTTGGGGTGGGCTTTTGAACCCTGGCCTAGCCCAAATGTATCCAGTAGGAGACTAGACCAGGATGCATCCCATCCAATCAGCAGCCTGGCCAACCCCTACACAATTAGACATAATTAGCATTTCCATGAAAATCTATCCAACTTTGAAACGTGTCATTTAACACACTCTCATTAAGGGAAAAGACGAAAAGCAAAAATAAGGAACAAAAAATCTGCACCAAGTTGATATAGACCAGCTAGGAGGCCAGTGCCACAATCTCTTCCCCTCCCTTTCTTGCTATTTTTGCTTTTCGTCTTTTCCCTTAATGAGAGTGTGTTAAATGACACTTTCTAACCGTTGGGGACTCCAACAGCTATCTCATGTTGTTCTTATTTAAAGGCCTCTTGGCCTTCTTGTATATCATTGCTTCTTTGAAGCTTTTCTATTTTTTGTTAATAATACACAGTGCCTTAGTGCACTTATTTCCTTTGTCTTGAGTGAGATACGGATTTATATCTGTATTGTGTTGAAGATCTGCTGATTTACATGGTATCAAAGCCAGGTTCCCTGTAAACAGCTATTTCTTGTTTTGAAGCACCTCGGTTTGCTGGTTTCTGAACACCAACTGTTTGGTGTTTTGCCTCTGATCAAAGGCAGATCAGTTTCTGATCTGATTCTGTTCTTACGCTGCTGCTGTGGGCATAATCTGTTGCTGTCAAATCTGCTGTGACAGATTGCTGTTTGAAGTGCTGCAGCAACCAACTTTGCTGCGGAAGAATCTTGTGTTGTCATCATTGGTGTATTGCTGAAATTTTGAAGACTGCTGCATTTCAAAGGCATTCTTGTGTTCAAAAGTCATACTCTTCTTCAAATCTATAAGGTGTGATTCTTCTTATTTTAAATTCTGTTTTATTGAAATGGAAGAGAAAGAATTTGGTTTCTTGTCTACCATTCCCAAGCTTTCTTCTACCAATTATAGAACATGGGCCTCTTCTATGGAACATATTTTTTGGGGAAGAAATCTTTGGGGATATATAGATGGATCCGATGAGGAACCTCAACTATCTCTCACAAAGAAAGTTGAAGGGAAAGAAGTGGAGTTAAATCAAAATGAAAAAGAAAAGGCTTTCAATGAATACAATAAGAAATGGAGAGCTTGGAATTGTGGTCATCATAAGACCATTCATTGGCTTCAAGCGGGTGTAGATTCGACCACACAAGCTCAAATATCCAATTTTCAATTAGCTTATGAAGCTTGGGATTATATAAAGGAAACCTTTACTTTAAAGGATGCTGCTCACAAGGCCAATCTCCAAAGAGGCATTATGCTTGCTCAACAAGGAGACAAAACTATTAGGGAATTTTATGGAGAAATAATGCAATTATGGGATCAACTTTTATCATGTGAACCCAAATGGACAACTGATTTAGCTTTTCGAAGGCAACAATTAGAAAAAGGCAAACTTTTTAAATTCATTAATAGCCTTCGACCGGAGTTTGATGGAGTAAAAACATCCCTTCTTCATAGAGAACGACCACCTACGATTCAAGAAGCACTTGCCGAGTTAACAATGGAAGAGACAAGGTTGACAAGTCAAAATCTCAAGAATGATAGTGTCCTTGCCATGTCTAAACCGGGATATAATGTCAAGCCTTATAGACCTCCGCACTTCAACAAGCAAAGCAATGAAGATTTTTACAAAAATGTTATATGCCATTATTGCAAACAAATGGGACATATTAGACCTAAATGTCTCAAGCTAAGGAAGGAAGAAAAGAAAGTTGTCACCATTGAAAGTAAGGAAGAATCTTCTTTAAGTGACATTCAAGCCTTTATGGGAGGGATGCAAGCTTCTATCTCTCAACTTGTTCAAGCACTTCAACCTTTGATCAAGGGAAATTCTTTCACCGGAGCCACCATCTCGTCCAATCAAGGTATGAATTCTTGGCTTCTAGACTCGGGTGTCTCTTTTCATATGACTCCCAATGAAACTATTCTTTCCGAATGTAAACCTATCTACTTGGACAAATATGTTTCTACGGCCGATGGAACAAATTTAAAAATTAAAAGTATTGGAAAACTTGAAAAGAACCTTCAAAATCTCAAACTTTTTAAAGTTCCTAATGTTAGATGCATTCCCAAATTGAATTTAAATATTTTATTTGTTTCACAAATAACCGATCATGGGTGCAATGTCCTATTCTCATCCAAAGATTGCATTGTGCAGGATCGCCAGTTCGGGATGCGGATTGGGGAAGGCTATAGAAGAAGAGATTTGTACTACATGGATTTTCTTAACTTAGGCCAAAAAGCTTTTTGTAATTCCATGAAGAAAGTTTATATAAATCTTCTTCACGAAAGATTAGGGCATCCTCACATAGAAAAACCGTTTACCTTATCCTTTGCTAAGGAATTTTGTAAGGAAAATTTTGTCTGTAATGATTGTATTTTGGGAAAAATGAAAGCTCCACCTTTTGGTTCAAGGAATTTTCTTTCTGCTAAACCTTTTGAATTAATTCATTCGGACGTATGGGGACCAACACCCGTGGTCTCTAAAGGAGGCTTCTCTTATTATGTAATTTTTTTTTTATGACTTTACTAGATGTACTTGGATATATTTCCTCAAGTTTAAATCTGAAGTCTTTGGTTACTTCAGGATTTTTCATAAAATGATTCAAAATCAATTTGATGTGAATGTTATTATGCTAAGAACTGATTCAAGAGGAGAATATCTTTCTAATGAATTTAAAAATTATTTAGAAGAAAATAGAATTATTCATTAAAGGTCTTGTCCTAAAACTCCTCAACAAAATGGTTTAGCTGAAAGAAAACATAGACATATCATTGAAACAACTAGAACTTTACTTATTTCAAGGGATGTTCCAAAATTTTTTTGGGCAGAAGCTGCTCTTATGACTGTCTACTTAATAAATAGAATGCCCTCCTCATGTCTTCAAAATATAACTCCTATTTACAAGCTTTTGAAAATAGAACTTGATTACAATCGTCTTAGAGTATTTGGATGTAAATGTTTTGTCCTAACAGATCAAAATGACAAGCTTTCTAACAAGGTTATTCCTTGTTAGTTTATAGGGTATGCTGAAAACCAAAAGGGATACAGATGTTATGATTTAAAAAATGACAAACTTCATGCATCTAGGAATGTGACCTTTCTTGAAAATGAAAATGGATTTGATAAGAGTATCTCACAAAACTCCAATGATTATTCTTTTCTAAATATACCTGCATTGACTAATGATGACTTTGATACTAATACTGATGATCCATTTGATGAAGAAACCACAAATGTAGAGATTTTACCTATCAGATGTGAATCCATTGATGATCCCTCTGAGCTGAATGAGTCTACTAGTGATTCTCCTATTAGAAATGAACAAGAGTTTGTTAGAAGATCTCAAACAATGACTAGGCCACCTACAAAATTTGTCTCATATGATTCTTTTTCTCCAAAACATAGATCTTGTCTTATAGCTTTACATGCATTTGTTGAACCAACTAATTACAATGATGCCCCCGAATGGGAGGAAGCTATGAAATGTGAATTGAATGCTTTTGAAAAGTGTAAAACTTGGGAGATTGTTAACCTTCCAAAGGACAAAAAACCTATAGGGTCTCGATGGGTGTATAAAGTTAAGACTAAAAGTGATTGAAGTCTTGAGAGATATAAAGCTAGACTTGTAGCGAAGGGATATGCTCAGGAATATGAGGTAGATTATGAGGAAACCTTTGCTTCCGTATCCCGTATGACATCGGTTAGAGCTCTTATTTTTATTGCTTCCATTAACGGTTGGTCATCTTTATCAAATGGATGTTAAAAATGCTTTTTTAAATAGAGACCTTAATGAAATTGTTTATATAGAACCTCCTCCTGGTACGAATCTTCTTCAAGGAAAAATTCTTCAACTTAAAAAAGCTCTGTATGATTTGAAACAAGCTCTTAAAGCTTGGTTTGACAAATTCAATAAGATAATAGATCAACTTCAATTCAAATCTTGTTATACTGATACTGCTCTTTTTGTCAAAAATTCTGAAGAAAGAATTATGATTTTACTATTGTATGTTGATGATATGATCATAACTGGAAGTGACAAACATGAGATTACTGAAATAAAAAACATTCTTAAACAAAAATTCGATATGTCAGATTTAGGTTTCCTGACTTATTTTCTGGGTATTGAGGTAGCCTACTCACCCAGAGGCTACCACCTATCTCAAATTAAATTTGAGTCTAGTATTATTGATCGTTTTGTAGATACCCCTGAAGCTTTGGGTGTAAAAATGAAGATTAATGTTGGGGAACCACTCCTTACAGACAACTCATCAGAGCACTTTCATATCTTACTATCACTGATTCAGATATCTCTCATGTTGTACATACGGTCAGTCAGTTTCAACATGCTCCAACTACAATTCATATGGGAGTTGCCCTTCGCATTGTCAGAATACTCTAACAAAGGGGGTTTTTTTGTCTTCTTCATCATCGCTGGAACTCGCTGCATATACTGATGCAGACTAGGGAGAAGATCCTAATAATCATCATTCTACTATTGGCTTCTGTATCTTTTTGGGAAGCTCATTGATATCATGGAGGTGCAAGAAACAACAAAAAATATCTTTATCGTCAACCGAAACAGAATATAGAGCGATGGCTACTACAACTTCTGAACTTATTTGGATAAAAAGTCTCCTAAAAGATATGGGTATAGGCCTGAATTCTCCATCAAAATTATGCTACGACAACAAGAGTGCTATTTACATTGCCAGCAATCACACGTTTCATGAAAGAACCAAGCATATAGAGATGGATTGTCATTATGTTCGGGAAGAATTTTTGAAGAATTCCATTGAGCTGCCATTTGTTACATCTGAGCATCAGCTGACTGACTTCTTCACCAAACTCCTTGCGGCTCCTCGCTTTAATTTCCTTCTCAACAAACTTTCGGTCCTTCGCCCGTGAGTTTGAGGGGGGGAGTGTTAATATATATATATATATATATGTGTGTGTGTGTGTGTGTGTGTGTTGCTGTCCTGGATTTTTGTATCTCTTTTTTTGTGTTTTTTATTTTTTATTTTTTTTGTATTTCCTTTGCTGACTGTGTCAGCTATAGGAGCTGTTGGACCCCCCCCCCCCAACGACTAGTTTTCTAACCGTTGGGGACTCCAACAGCTATCTCATGTTGTTCTTATTTAAAGGCCTCTTGGCCTTCTTGTATATCATTGCTTCTTTGAAGCTTTTCTATTTTTTGTTAATAATACGCAGTGCCTTAGTGCACTTATTTCCTTTGTCTTGAGTGAGATACAGATTTATATCTGTATTGTGTTGAAGATCCGCTGATTTACAGAGACCTCCAAAATCACAAAGCAAATACTTCATTGATTTCTATTGCTAATTACATGAGGGTTTATATAACCTCATTGCCCTAATCTGGATATCCCCTACTGGATCCCTAACCGGATCTGTTCTACTCATACTCAACCCCATTGTTTCCTTTACACAATCTTTGTACGCCCAGCCTCCCAGGTCCCAAACCAACACGTACATGACCCAAACCCAAATGTATGCAGCATTGAGCCCCTTAGCACCTTGGCACTTGGCTTCCACAAGTGTATCTGCCCCCATTCCTTCATGTCCACCTTGCCCTCAAGTGGATCACACATTTCAGCAAGTAACAAACTCACTCTGTCACTTGTTCTTATCCATTATGTTTTATCAGTTAGATATGCAAAAGTCTACCATATTGCCGGGAACCAAACATAGTTTGATAATTGAAAGTGCCCCAACTTCATCTTGCATATATATGGGTTACTGTTTGCTACCCTCGTGGTCGTGGGTAAGGAACCCCTTAGTGAAAAAATGTAATATTTTTATTTTATTTTTTTAGTGTTTTTGCACATTAACCCTCCACATGTGATCTACATATCAAGTTTAGCAGAAAATGACCTTTGGATCATGTTTTTTTGACGTATATGTCAAATTTTATGAGGGTTGAAAAATCAACGGCCTACAATGTACCAAATTTTCAAGCCTCAAAAAAGCATGTTTTTATGTCCAAAAACTATGATCCAAGAGTTGATTCCTACTATTTTCACCATGCTAAACACATCCATGAGGTCAGATTTGGCCAAAACAACCTCCCCCTATGAGTTCCAACTAGGGGGTTCCTTTCCCACGAGGGTATTTCTTGGAGAGATTTTCAAAAGTTGATAAATCTCGAGAATAACTCAAGAATATGTTGGAAGTTTAAAAAAATGAAAAAAATATAAATAATAACAAAAAAGCTAAGAAAATAATAAGTTTTGCATTATTTTTCTTTTAAAAATATAAAGAAACATGTTTTAAAGGTTTTAAAATATAAAAGAAACAAAAAAAAAGTAATTGCAAACTTAAAATAAAAAAGAAAAAAAATTCCAAAAATATCACGATATTTTGAAAATATCACAAGATATTACCTTTAATATCGGCTACCTTAAAATATTAGTATTTCTCATGATATTTTCAAAATATCACTGATATCGATGACAGTTATATATATATATATATATAGTGAAAATATGACTCATGTAATGTTAGATTCTTAAAGTTGGCCTCCATTACATTGAGAAACCATAAAAGATGGAAATTGTGAAGGGACACTAAACTTACTACTCAAATTAAATCATTTTACTTCCCTAGGAGAAAGTTAGTATTAGGTGAACTTCCAAAGCCTTTAAGAAAACCAACTAGACTATAATGCACACCACATCCAAGTACAGTCATTTAACAGCAAAACAGGTAAGAACCAAACCAAAACACAAAAGTGATTCAGTCCAAGCAGCTTTAATCTAATACTGTATGTCTCTAATTTTGTTATGTCAGCCAAGAGAGATATCTCAAGAACTAGAGATTCATAGCTTTTGACTAGATTATGAGCTTCATCACCAAAGCACTGACACTCACTAATGGCACAAAAATCAAAACAATCTCATTGCTTCTGGAACAAGAGAGAGACCTGTTGAAGAGAAGCGCGTTCCACCCGCATTGACATGCCCAAAGCTCTTTGATCTAAGGTGACATGTAAAGGAACAGACAAGTTAGATAGGACTTAACATACAAATCATGTAAATACATGGAAGGAACATACGTTTTTTCCCATTGATGTGGTCCAAGAAATTTGCAGAATCCTTTACCACACATTCACAAACATCACAATAGTACCCCGCCTGTAACAGAGCACAAGATATAAGATAAAATTTATTATAGTTAAAGGAAATAAAAATATTGAAATAAAAATCAGATTTCAATAGCTCAATGAACCGAATCAAGCCAATACTTGCAACATTTTTTTTAATTCTTCAGTACTGCAGCAACACTTTAAACTTTTGGATACCATCTTATGTTCAAGAACTGGAAAGAAACTTCCCTACATGCCACAATTTCCTATCCAACAGCATTGCAATGGAATCGTATATAAAGGGTGTCCACCCAGGACCTCAATAGTATTGTGACAGAGAGAATCAAAACATGTGATTTTCTCCAATCCAATAATTTATATGCAAAGTTTCCTTCTTATCTTCAAATTGAAAGGAAACTTTTACAAAATAAATGAAAGTTCAAATAAATTTTCATGGAGCATGCAACAACACAGAATCATACACAAGGTTTGACAAGATTTAATTATCTTGCCTAGGCGAGCTGAAAAGTAGTGACAAGGATAAACTAACACAGAAAAACAGACATTAAAGATGATTCAATAGAAAAACAAGTCACCGTGCCATTAACAAAATCAGTCTAAGACCAATAATTTTTTTTCACCCAACCTAGATGCCCAATTCAAAATGGCACACCACAGAGAAAAGAAGAATAATGATCATTTCTTGAAGTCTAATTAAGTATTAGCAATATTTGCATAGCAATGAAACAATTTTAATAAAAAGTATAGTAGAACAAGAGTATATGATGGATAATACCTGCTGACTCAATGGTGCAACAGGAGTGACAACCTGCATAAAATACATGACCTTTGTCAAGAATAAACAATGGGTTTCTCACAAACAATTACAACTTGATCAATCAAAGTCGAGAACAGATAGCCACTTGACCATTCAAGTAGCATGTAATTTGGTTAACCACTAATAGATGGGCAGAGCCAGACCACACTAATTTTCACCTATCAAAAACCTATAAAGCTCACAACATTACAGATTTTTCAAATGTATTAAAGAAGGATAAATGATGGAACGATGTGATGAAGCATGCTGTTAGCTTCAATTTATAAAGCTTATGTCTTTTTAATACTCCATTTTGTTCTTCTAATTATATACAGCATCATTAAAAATTTAATATCCAAGGTCCCTACTTTAATCATCTGAAAAAATGTAAAAACTATATTTGAATCTCCCACAGAAAAGAAAAACCTTGTGAAATAAAAGGGAAGAAAAGAGTGAATATGACAAACAAAAAAGAGAGATAGACAAAGGCAGGAACTTCTGGGAATTCAAGCCTCTCTTACCTAAAGCATCTACTGGCTAATGCGCTTCACAAAATTTTTCCCCACATTGGCCAGTGAGGTTCGTCAAGAAAAATCTTGGGACTAGAACTCGAAGGAAGGCCTCTATTAGGCAAACCATCCATCATTTAATTGCCCCAAGATAAATAATACCTCTAGTTAACGTAAAAACTCATCACAAGAGCAAGCTTCATCTGAACTTAAATTTCTTGCCACCAAATCTCACTCACAATATATTCTATGCCCTCGAGATAAACACCTAATTATTTCTTGGATTCTATGTCACAGGGACTCGGCCAACTGGGTGCCGCACCCGTGTCGACGCGATGCAGGTACCGCACCCAGTGTTGTGAAAAGCGTTGAGGCGTAGCGAGGCGCTCCACCAAAATCTGAGGCGAGGCGTAAGCCTTGAGGCGTAAAGCATAAGCCTCAAAGTTTTTTTTTAAACTTAAAAAATATATAAAAATTATCTAAAATTATAAAAAAATAAAAAAATCTTTATTGATGAAGCAACAACCAACAAGAAATAAAAAATCTCAAAAAATAGTGAGTTCATCAAAAATAATAGTGAGTGAGTTCATCAAAAATAAAACTTTAAGCCTTAGGATTTTTCTTCATAAGCTTGAAAATACAACACACATATCTCCAATATTTAAGCCCAAACAAGAATAGTGAGTTCATCAAAAATAAAACTTTAAGCCTTAGGATTTTTCTTCATAAGCTTGAAAATACAACACACATATCTCCAATATTTTCAAACTATCACAATGTTTTAGCAGTATTTTCATGAAACATTATTAAAGTATTTTGTCATCATTTTTTCAAAATAATGAAAATCTGAAGCATGCAATGATATTATCATGAAACATTGTGATATTTCCCCTTCCTAGATTTCTGATTTAACATCTTTTTCTCAATTTCATATTATTTCTATCTATTATCTTTTTTCTATTTTCCATAGTTTGGCATGAAAGACAGCCTATTTCTATTCTATTTCCTGACTTTTCCATTTTTTCTCTCTATCCACAATTGCTAAGCTTTTCTCATGGAAAATAGGTGTGCTTGAGTTATCTCATCTAATCGACTCACTGAACATTGATAGTGATATCATGACTAGCTCAAAAATTATATCTTAGTCAGTAGGTTATGTATCCCCTTAACTTAAATGTTAAAGTTTAGCATAAACATGCTACAAGATCAACAATAGCACCTCAACCAAGGTGACTGCAGTCAATCATGTCAAAAGGCTCATCAGAAGCAGAAGAGTTGTGGCACTCCACAATCATCATCATGACTGATTGGTGACTATGCCCTTAAGTAGCAGAGGCTCTAAAATGAACAAAGTCCTTCACACTGTTAAAAGCTGATAATCGAAAAGCCATTGAAGGAAGGCAAAATGTCAGCCAGCCCTTTCTTTTTAATTTTCCTTTTTCTTATGATATGCAGGCTGGGGTTAGCCTCTCAGGTCTTGAACATGAGACTTTGTTGTGATAGTGCTACTTTACAATCCAGCTATCTCATTCTTTTAGGCCTGTCAACATGTCACCTAGCCCATGTCGACAGACCTAAACAGAAATTCCACAGGTTCCCATGTTGATCATCTATGTCACACAGGTGTGGGTGCGTGGTTGCGGCACTTTAAAAAAATTGGGGTGCGTGGTTGCGTGAGGGTATAAATTTGAGCGATGCAGCACCTTTACTAAGGGGCGTATGGTTTTCCACATTAACTGAAAACAAAAAGAATAAATTAGAATAGTTGAATGCATTTTCTGTGCATGAACTACAGCAAAAAGAGGCGTGTACGCCTCAGTCCGAGGCGCGCCTCGCCTCAAGGCGTGCGCCTCAAGGCCTATGAGGCGCACGCCTCATGGGTATTGCGCTTTATACCAGCGCCTCAAGGCACAAAGGCCCTCGCCTTGAGGCGAGGCGCGCTTTTTGCGCCTTGAGGCGCGTTTTTAATAACACTGACCGCACCCAAGGTCATTTATGTCCAACTTTTGGACTTTATATATATATATATATATATATATATATATATATTATATTTTTACCGCAACCACTCACCCAAGTTTTTTGAAAGTGCCGCACCCCCACACCCATGTGACATAGCTTGGATTGCATAGATGCTGAGCAAAAAAACTCCAAAGGCAACCAACTAAAGTTATCTACTACTGCATTGTACCAAGAGGTCATATTTCTTGGTCGAGAATTAACTGCAAGCAAAATTTCATATTTGTGGTGTGTAAAAGGCTAGGAATAAACACTAGTAATAATAATCTAAGCAAGTTTTTTTTTGACAAGGAACCATACACAGAAAGTAGAAAAGAAAATTGACACCATGTGTGAAAACATTCACAGCTAGGTTTCTAGTCCATCAAAGAGTACAAAAAAAACTTATAGTGGGCTTCAAGTCCCTCTCTTCCTCTAAAATAAGATAAACTAAATGAAAACAAGAAGCAGCAGAAGCATTGAGCAAAATATCTAGCAGCTAGAGAATACAACCTAATGTCATAAATTCATTTGAAAAATCAAATCAATTGCCGAGCCTTTACGGAAGATGAAAATCAAAACAATCATTCACCATGAAAGGAACAAGGCAAGTAGTAGGCTAATCCTACCAAACTATATTGCAAATTGGTCGATAACAACCATAACCATTATAATATACATTAGATGAATGCAAAAAGTTACATCAATTAGAATTCCACTCAAAGATTGAAACTGGCAAAAGCATAGCCAACTAGTGATTGTAAATTTCAAGATGCTATCATCATTCACATTAACAAATACAACATTCCATTTTCCCCTTAGCATGAAGCCTTAGCTAAGCCTTAACTTCATAAATGTTAATTACCAATATAAAATCCAAAAGAACTGTAACAGAAAGTAGAGAAAAATTTAAAATTTTCAAAAAGTAAATAAAAAATTTTTAAAGTGAAAGAAGGATTAGCAGTAACCTGCGTCTTCCCCAAGCGAGAATCAAGGTCAACTTCATAGTCCCTGTGTTTCAACGGTTGCCTTTGCACAGGAGGAGCCTTTGCTGAACGCACCCAAACAGCATTTCACATAGAAGTAAGTTTATAAGCATTAATCATATCCATTTATTTCCACAAGTTCACCACCCTTAATCGAAATACGCCACACCCACATCAAGAACCAAAGAGGAGAGTTCGACGACTCACCTTTCGACTTAAAGCCTTCCTCTTCCTATACACGGCCAAAAAAACAAAACCAAAAACATAAAAAAGAATCCCAACAACAACAACAACAACAATTAACTAATGCAACCATATCGGCATCGACCCACCTCACCTGCAACTCACGCTCTCGCGCCCGCTCCAAATACTCCTCTCTGTTCCATTTCCTTCTGTGGGTATTGTCCACCCCGACGGCCTACACCCAAAAACCAGCAAGGGAGGCTCCATTTTTACACCAATTTGAGAATAGTGAACCAGAATCAGGATGGTATCCATATATCTATCTACATATGCATGTATACATTACACATGTTTGTAAATAAGTAGAAATAGAGGAAGAAGGAACTCACATTACTAGCAGAATGGGCCATCAGAGTCTTGGATTTTCAGCTAAAACTTAATTCAGATTTGTGTAGAGATGGGCGCCCTTCCGCTTCAAGTAAAGTTCAGACTTAAACAGAGCATGTCTATAAAAACGAGAAATTATTAACCATCGATCAAATTAGAGGTTCTAAATACCCTAGAATTCTGCAGGAACCCTGGAAGATAGGCAGAAAAGAAAAGGAAAATCCAATCGATTCTATCTTTCAGAATCGCGAGACTCCCATAAACCCTAGAGAGAGAGAGAGAGACATTTAACCAGAAAAAAAAAATTAAATCGCACCTCTTCTCGTCCGATATTTCGTGCTGTGATCGGTGGCGATGTAAGGTCTTAGGGAGAGGCACAAAGACCAACGCTCACACGTGCGTTGTTTCGCCCTCGCATCACACGAGCGAAGAAGGTTGGTATTTTGGGTCTCGGATTTGTGAACCGGTGTAATGACCCGAAAGGCAAACTTCAATGCGGACAAACGGATCGGATTCTCAAACCTAGGTCCCTCACTTATCAGCTCCTCCCAAAGGCGGATTAGGTGCGATCACAATGCACACTTTGAGCCTGCTGCTGCACCTGACTGCCTTCATTCTCTCAAATACAGCCTGTCGACTGCGGGGCCCAACAGAAGATGGAGGGCAGATCAAGTTCAGCGGCAGACTAAAGTGTACAATGGGATTGCACCTGATCTGCAGTCAACCCTGCCCCATGCTACATCAAATTTTTGGATCTCAGTTCAAGGTAATCAAATGCATCCTTATATATCCCAATACATTAACTTGATTTGATCCATTCTCGTCTACATAAATTTTCGCTGAACTGAATCCATTTAATTTGATTTGGACCATTTGATAGGCACATGGAAGATCCTAAACAATGGTGGTGATATATAAGGCAATAAACAGGGTTTATAAACGTCAATAGTTTATTCATGTTGTTTTTTTAGCAATCCATTGACTCTTCGTAAATAGAACCCTACATATGTATTAAGTAATTTATACTGTTTATTTGGTAAAATATGATTTTAAGCAAGGTTATCGAAAGTGCCATAGTGAGTGGGGAAGCGCGTTTCGGAAGCACGAAATGTTGTGTTTTTTTGAAAAGTGCTAAAAAGCGCAAAAAAAATGAGAAACGCTTCTCATTTAGGGGAAGCTTGCTTCCTCTCTTTTTTTTTTCTCTTTTTCGCTTTTCTTATGTCGAGTTAGGAAGCTTTTGCTCAGGGATCCACCATGTTCATGCTACACACCCGGCTGACTAGGGCTAAAATCAATTTAGCTAAATGGGCTAGACCTTCATTCGGTTCCATAAATGATAGAATTAAAATGATCAGTGTGGAGCTAGAAGCCTGTCAATATATGATTGAAAAGGGAGATCCTGAAGGGGTTAGTAAAAGAACTGAATCTGCAAGATGAACTCTATGTTCTTCAGGAAATGAAAGAATTCACGTGAAAGCAGAAGGCTAAATGTCGGTGGCTTGAGTAGGGTGATCGGAATGCGACTTTCTTCCACTCTCTTTATAACTAGAACATAAATAGGACTAGAATAAATTTGATTATACTGAAAGATGGTTCAACCATCAAGGAGGCAGAAGGCATCAGAGAGGAGGCGGTTAAGTATTTCATGAGTCTATTTTAGAAAATAGCCACAGACCCATCCATCTGTTTAGGGGATAGGGAGCCTGGAGTAAGAAATGGGGAGAAAATATTAATGGAAAAACTGGTTTTGGGATGCGAAAGTGAAAGGCAGTTTTTGAACTCGAAGGAGATAGTGCCCCGGGTCCGGATGGATTTTCGGGTTTCTTCTATAAAAAATTTTGGCATATAATTGGTAAGGATGTGTCTAGAGCAGTCAAGACTTTTTTCATTAGCAATTCTGGCCTATATAACTTTATATATAAAGTTATTTTTAAGATTATGGTCGATAGGATGAAGGGATCCCTCAGCATAATAAACATGTTTTTCTTAAAGGAAGGACTCAGTGAGATGATTGACTCTAGGTTTTCTAGTAAGAATAAGTGGGTCTGGGATCCGTATGCTGGGACTTTCCTGTTGATCGGCTGGCCTGCGAAAAAAACACAAAAGAAACCAGATTCTGTGTAAAAAAATTCAGTTGCAGGGGGCAGATATACCTGATGCCACCATTGCTAAGTCGGGATCGATGGAAGGCTATGGCTACCGGAGCAGGGAGAAGCCGTTGGTGGTGGCTGGAGCAGAGGATGCGGTTTCTCCTCAGTCGGACTACGACCCTCCACAAGCGCAGGCTGCCAGATGCAGCCGGTGAGCATGACCGATTCCCGCGACCTGATGAAAATACTCTGAATGGAGAGGTAAGATTCTAAACCTTCTCTCATATTTCCATGTATGTGATATGTATCTTGTTTTTACATGTATTTCACTCTGTATTGGGGTTGCTCATGAAATCTCCTTTTATAGGCACAGAGTGGAAACAGTTGTGTAATTGTTTCACTTGATTCTGTGTGGGTTTAATGGAAGGAACACCTTCCGTGGGTGAGATTATCCATATCGTGGGTAACCACTACAAACGTGGTGGTTTAACCCAACATTCTTTCACTTGTTCCGACGATAAACCCTTTAACCAAAAAACTTTATGGGAATGTTCTTGATGAATAGATTGGCATTTATAATCTATTCTATAGGTCCTTAGTTGAATCTTTAATCCTTATGAGATTAACAACAAAAAATAATGAGAATTGTGAACTTAAAGTGATCACTTTATTTATATGCATATGTCCAAAAAAGTTTAACAAGCCCATCCTCATTACATGTTCGAAATATAATCCTGATGTTAGCCCTTTAGTAAGAGGATCAACGATCATCTCTTTGGTACCAATATTGATAATATGTACTAAATGATTCTTCGTCCTTTCTTTAACAACAAAATACTTCAATTTCATATGCTAATATGATGTAGTACTTTTGTTGTTTTTCGAAAAGGACATTGCAGCTTCATTATCACAGTAGACCTTCAGTGACTTCCCAATAGAATCAACCACCTTTAACTGTGATATGATGTTATTTAACCATATAGCCTACGAGGTAGTCTTGTACAATGCTATGAATTCTGCCTCAATGGTGTTGGCAGTAGTGGTCGTCTGCTTCCCACTCCTCCAAGAGATCACGCCCCCAACAAGTAAGAAGACGTACCCACTAGTAGACTTTCTACTATCAAGGCATTCTCCTAAGTCCGCATCTGAGTAACCAATGACCTCAAGGTGATCAAATTTATGATATGTCAACATATAGTCTTTTGTCCCTTGCAAGTACCACAAGACTTTCTTGGTATCCTTCCAATGGGGTATACCTGAGTTAAACTGAAACCTGCCAAGCACCCCTACTGCAAAAGAAATATCTGGTCGAGAACATGCTTGCGCATACTACAAGCTGCCAACAACTGATGCATATGGATAAGCACTCATCTCTGCTTTGTCAATATCGTCCTGTGGACAATTCTTTAGGCTCAGCTTGTCACCTTTTGATATGGGTGTTGAACTAGGAGAATAATTTTCCATCTTATATCGTTTTAACACTTTATCTATATAGGATCTTTGGGAGAGACCTAGAAAACCTTTTGCTCTGTCTCGACGGATCTCAATGCCAAGAACATAGGTCGCCTCACCCATATCTTTCATATCAAAATGTGATGCAAGAAACTGTTTTGTCTCTTAAAGCAACTTTATATCATTGGTTGCAAGTAAAATGACATCCACATACAACATCAATATAATGAACTTACTCTCACTTTCTTTAAAGTATATACATTGATCAATAATGTTTTCTGTAAACCCGAAAGTCACAATGACTTGAGAAAATTTAATATATCATTGTCGAAAGGCATGTTTAAGTCCATATATTGATTTGTTGAGCTTGCAAACCAAACAATCATTTTCAGAGAAACCAAGAGGTTAATCTATATATACCTCTTCATTCATATCCTCATTAAGAAATGTCGTTTTCACATTCATCTGGTGTAGCTCTAAGTCATAATGAGCTATGAGGGCCAAAATTATCCTCATTGACTCCTTAGTTGATACATGAGAAAATGTCTCATTATAGTCAATGCCCTCCATCTGGGTGAATCCTTCAGCAACCAATCTTGCTTTATGTCTCTCTATGTTACCTTTGGAATCCTTCTTGGTCTTAAAGACCCATTTACACCCTACGGGCTTTACTCCCTTAAGTAACTCGACAAGATCTCACAATTGATTTTTAGCCATAGAGTCTAACTCTTCTTTCATGGCTTCTATCCAGTGTATAGATTGTTTGTTTTCCACAGCTTCCATAAAAAGTCAATGGGTCATCATCCATATCTATGAAATCACCAGGCTCCTAAAGATATACCATATAATCAGGATGCATTGCAGATCTCCTAATCCTTGTAGATCTCCAAACAGGTCATTCTTCAGGTTCATATTGAACCTGATCATCTTGTTCATGCTCTTCCACATTGTCCACAATAGGTTTACTTTGGATTTGTGCATCAACAACCGAATGATCAACCACATCATCATTAGGAATAATAATGCGGTATCTTTCGATGTTTTTCTTAACAGGTGACGAAACTGGATCTTGTACTTCCTCAAAACCAAGGCTTTGAAGTGCACTTAATCCTACTGAACTATCTTCTAGAAATTTTGCCTTATCTGTTTCAACAATCTGTGGTGAGTGAGATGGGCAATAAAACATGTACTCTTTTGATCTTTCTGGATAACCAATGAAATATGGTTGTTCTGGGATCAAAGGCTTTAATGTGGGGGTTATACAACTTAGCCTCTGCAGGACATCTTCATATGTGCATATAAGACAAAGATGGGTTTCTACCTGTCCACAACTCATAAGGAGTTTTAAGCACAGATTTTGTAGGTACCTTATTTAAAATATGCACAGTTGTCCTTAAGGCTTTACCCCACAACTTAATGGGAAGTGTTGAATAATTCAACATAGCTCTGACAATTTCCTTAAGTGTTTGATTTCTCCTTTCAGCTACACTATTCTGGTAGGCACTACCAGGCATGGTATATTGAGACATAATGCCTTCCTCTTTTAAAAATAGCGCTAATGTTCCTTCCATTTGCCCCATCTCAGTAAACCTACCATAATATTCGCCATCTCTATCAGACCTGACTATTTTAATAACTTTATCGGTTTATTTCTCTACTTCTTTCTTAAATTCCTTAAATATCTGAAAAATATCAGATTTTTCAAAAATCAAGTAGAGATACATATACCGTGAATAGTCATCAATAAAGGTGACGAAATATTTTTTGCCTGTGTAAAAGGGGGTAAAAGGTCCACATACATATGTGTGAACTATCTCTAATATCTCACTACTGCGTTTGACACCCTCTTTATATGTGGTTGTATGCTTAGCCTTTATGCAATCAATACATGGGTTATTGTCGATAAAATTTTGAGATTTTAAGATCTCTTCATTTACGAGTCTCTTTATTCTCTTTTTAGAGATATGACCCAACCTTCGATGCCAAAGCATGTAAGATTTATCATTTATCATTTATCAAGCTACATTTATTTCCAACCAATGAGTATTCAGAAGTCAGGGACTCCTGAGTTTGGATCTTAATGTTCAATCTATACAAACCATTATAAACTGATGCAGAACCAATTTCAATTGAATTTCTATAAATGAACAATTTAGAATTTTCAAACTTAAAACAATATCCAAATTTATTCAATTTTGAAATTGAAATTAAGTTTCTATTATATGGTGGAATATAAAAGACATCATGAAGATCCAAAATTACGCATGTATCTAGAGTAATCCTACAGGTTTCAACACCCTTCACATGTGAACGCATCTTATTTCTCGAATAGATGCTCTTCTCATTCATTGTTGGTTCCCTTCTGCTCATGAACAGTTGTAGACAGTTGAAAATATGCACAGTAGCACCAGAATCAATCCACCAACTATTTTAAGGAATTTGTAATAAATTACATTCATGAGAAACAAATGACAAATTACCTCTCTTTTTCAACCACTTCTTGTACTTTATGCAATCTATCTTCCTGTGTCCTTTTTTTTTGCAAAAGAAGCACTTTATGGGATCAGAGTCAGATTATTTGCCTTGGGATGTCTTATCACTTGTTGGCTTCTTCCTAACATTTCTCTTAAATGCATTTTTCCTTTGTCATACCTTGGATGTATGAGAAGTCATATGTGCACTTTGCACCTTCTCACCTTTCAACCTATCTTCTTCTTCAACACACTTGAACATAAGTTCATTGAACGTTCATTCATCATTATGTGTGTTGTAAGATATTTTGAAAGGTCCGTACTCCAAGGGTAAGGACGCTAGAACTAAATGCACTAGGAAAGAATCAGAGATGGTGAGCTTCATGTCATTTAGCTGAGACGCTATGTTTCTCATTTCCAAAATGTATTGGCGAATGTTTCCCCCTCCAGTATATTTCATAGATATGAGTTTAGACATTAGGGTACTGGCTCTAGCCTTATTTAAACTCACAAATTATGCTTTAATTGCACTTAAAAACTCTCTAACTATCCTGCATTGTGGTATGACACTACGAATATTCTTAGCCACCTTAGATTGCAAAAGCAACAAGCTAAATCTATTTGAGCGCTCTCACTTCTCAAAAGCAGTCTTTTGATCAATAGTACTTTGATCAGTCAAGGCAGCGGGTTCATCTAACCTTAGGGTCAGATCTAGATCCATATACCCTAATGTAAAAAGTACAATCTCTTTTCAATTACTAAAATTTGATTAATGTAGAAAAGGTATACAACTAGAGCTATCTAAAATCACAGAACTAGAAACTGCACGACAAAAGACATGTATCAAAAAGGCATTCGTACGAGATTAAAACTTTAATGAAAAAGCAAAAAATAAAGGCCCTTAATATGCTTATTTCCAGGCGAGTGAAAGAGGTCATCGGAGTCCTACTTTGGTAAGAGCTCTGACACGCAAAACTACTTTGCCTACTGACCATATTCGGTAAAATTAAAGTTCTTGTGAAATTAGACCATCGACACAAGGTACCTTTGGATACACGTGTGTGATGTATCTCGACACATTTACCTTATTTCACCCTACTTAAATTCCAAATACGATAAAACTACCTTTGGGTTGTTTATCATTTCATGAATCTAAGTACAATGTTAATATCAGATTAAATTGTATGATAGTATTGAAATTCTTTGACGACATACGTGTATTCAGTCACTTTGGTGACGTGAATACACTAAGTCATCTAACTATCCTTAATGCCAATATTAAATAATCATTTATGCATGCATAGTTTCATATAAATGCATGAACAATAACAAAAAACTGGCTTAAATGGGTAAAACCCTGGGTCCTTAGCCAGAACCGATCTGAAAGCACTCTGAACCGGTCTGAAACAGCCCCGAACCGGTTATCCAAGGGTCTGAACCTTATGAATCAGTGTCAAATATGAACAAAGGTTCATAAAAATCCTATAACCATATACTGAAATCCATGTATTTTTTTATATTTATGAAAATAGGAACTTAGCATCTCGGAATCGGTGAGAAACTAGAAGGAATCAGTCAAAAATGGCTTTGAACTGGTCCCGAAAGGGGGCGAATCAGTACATGATCCGGTTCAGGCCAAATAGTGTCTGGACTCTACTGGATCTGGGTAAGAACCAGTTCAAACTGGATCCGGGTCAGATCCGACTTTGAACTGGATCTAGGTCAGGCACGACTTGAATTGGATTTGTATCGAACCCGATATTAACTGGATCTGGGTTTGACCCGATATTAACCGGATCCCGGCCAGACCTGATTATAACTAGATCCGGGTTTGACCCAGTTATTGACCGGATCCGGGTCAGACCCGATACCGGACTGGATCCGGGTCAGACCCGGTTTGTAATCGGATCCAGATCTGACCCGGGGTTTAACTTGATCTGGGTCGAAACAGAGCAGGTCCCCCACCCGAATCCCGGATCTAATCCATATAACTTTATGGATCGAATTCAGGTGGGGTGGGTCTAGTTCAGAGATTGAACCCGACCCAAAGACTTTAAAAGAGGACTCAAACACAAAATGGGGTTTTCAAGCTCTATTTCGTTTTTCTGCTCCGGTTGCAGAGGAAGAACGCTGTCGTCGACCTCGGTGGTCCGGCAATCCGATGATTGCCGACTATCCGATGATTGTCGGCAATCCGAAGGCAAAAGGTGGAATT
The DNA here is from genome assembly GCF_984573655.1 of Nuphar pumila. Taxonomy (NCBI): domain Eukaryota; kingdom Viridiplantae; phylum Streptophyta; class Magnoliopsida; order Nymphaeales; family Nymphaeaceae; genus Nuphar; species Nuphar pumila. The sequence continues at coordinate 36,421,587 of NC_143260.1, forward strand.
CCACCACCGTCAGTGACCCAACGGTCACTTTTTTTCGACGGTGGGGCAAAACCAACCACTGTCAAGCATGCTACCATGCTTCGGCGACTCGATAGTCGCTGACGACAGCAGCGTCGGCTCTGCAGCACCAGATAAAGAAGAAAGAGACCACGGGCAGCCGGCGCACCCTGCCCGATTGAAACCCTCCCAAAAAATTAAGGTAAATCCCTTTCTTTTTTTTGTCTGTCTATCGTCTAACGGCGACGGTCACCGGTGTCGGCGACCAGCTCCAGCATCGCCCCACGACGACCTGTACAGCCAGAGGACCAGAAACACACACCGCACAGCGGATGCGGGGTGTGGGCCCATAACCCAATGTTGGGACTTTCTTGTTGATTGGTTGGCCTACGCAAAAACACAGAAGAAACCAGATTCCGTGTAAAAAAATGCAGTTGCAGGGGCCAGATATACCTGATGCCGCCATTGCTAAGCCGTGATCGATGAAAGGTTGTGGCAACAGGAGCAGAAGGAAGTCGTTGGTGGTGGTTGGAGCAGAGGATGCAGTTTCTCCTCAGCCGGACTGCGGCCCTCCACAAGCATAGGTTGTCAGATGCAGTCGGTGAGCAGGACCGATTCTTGTGACCTGATGAAAATACTCTGAATGGAGAGGTAAGATTCTAAACCCTCTCTCATAGTTCCTTGTATGTGATTTGTATTTTTTTACACGTATTTAACTCTGTATTGGGGTTGCTCATGAAACCCTCTTTTATAGGCACATAGTGAAAACGGTTGTGTAATTGTTCCCCCTTATTCTGTGCGGGTTTAATGGAAGGAACACCTTCTGTGGGTGAGATTATCCACATCGTGGGTAACCACCACCAACGTGGTGGTTTAACCCAACACCGTAGCCTAAGGGAAATAAATCTTGCTCATTTTTAGCAAAATTGGCTTGGAAAGTGTCTAATCAGCTAGACACTCCATGGGTTCAATTGTGAAGCAAATACCTCAAATCAGAATCAATGTGGGTCCCGACCCATAATAAGATTGGCTCTTATTCATGAAAGGGAGTGAAACAGGGTGCAACAGCTATGGTAGATCAAGTTAGATGGGCTATAGGAGGAGGCACTCAGGTGGAGTTTTGGTTTGATCCTTGGTGTCCTCAAGGGACACATGCAAACCTCCTGCTTTCCAACACGACACAAGTCCTGTACCACAGTCTTCAAACTAATAAGGTATGTAACCAGCTGAATGTTAATCAGGCTCCTAATTGCTGATACATGGAGACCTGGGTGAGTCTGCTTCTCACGGATTCCACATCGCGGCGGGCTGCTTTTCGTCGAACAATAGTGTTGGGTTGGGTACCGGGTCCGCCCATGATGGGCGAGATCCGAACCCGGCCCACCATTTAAGGAGGGGACGGTTTTGGAAACCGACTCTCCCCTTTTTTTCTGAGTCTCTCTCTCATTTGAAAATACAGAAAAAAAAAGAAAAGCGTAAAAGAAGAAAAAGAGGGAAATAGAGTGAGAGAGAGGGGTTGTGCACGTTGGCTGTGAATGTGCACAGTGATTGAATGTGCACAGTGGAAGAAAGAAGAAGAAGACAGTGATATTAGTGAATCGGTGGGCATTTGGTCTGTGGATCATCGTCCTCTCCAAGTGAGAGCACGCATCCATTGAGCAAAAGCGAGCATCAACGATCGGGGTTTTTCCGTTATTTTTGTTTCATCAAAAAGGTATGTAACAAATACTTCATTGGTATCAGAGCATCGAGGTTATTTGATGCCGTTTTGCTTGCGGTTTATTGTTTCATGGCCGGAATGGAAGACGTTCATGGTGGACGTTTGAAAATAGGGCATCATATAAAAAAAAATTTATTGACTGCATTGGCATAGAACCGTCTGGTGTTGATGCTCGGACCTGAACAAGTTCTTTGTTTAATTTGTCGGCTCCGCTGTAGAGAGACCGCGATATTTGGTCGGCGCTGGCCCTGCGGCTCGGATGGCGGTCTGGTCTCCAGCCAGGCATTTTGCTTTCTGCAACTAGGTTGCAGATATGGGTTGCAGCCAACCCTATTGCGGAGCAGGTCTGACCAGGTCATGCAGCGGTGCTGCTCGCATTTTTTGCTCCTTGCTTGCGGCATAGGCCGCAAGCTCTGTCTGACCTGACTTAGCCCTGCGGCATTGGCCGTAGGCTCCCCTGTTTCCATCCTGCGGCATAGGCCGCCGATTTCTTATTATTCAGCCTGACCCGATTCTGCAACTCGAGCCACATGCTTGATTGCTCCCAGCCCTGCGGGTTCAAGTCAGTCTGTCCCTGCCTTGCGGCATAGGCCGCAGGCCGAGTTCCTGGCACTGCGGCACAGTCTGCGGAAATTTAAATTTTTTTGGCTGAATCTTAAAAGGGCCAGGGTTCATGTGGGTCGAGACATTTTAGCAAATGGTTGGAGCCACGGATGAGCCAGGCATTCATGAATTTATTTTATTATATAGTTTATTCATGAATGTGTATGAATATGATATAATCGTATTGATTATGAGATGTATTTTTTAAGTACTTTGGAAGTACTTACTCTATGTGTTAATTTTTTTTAAACAGTCATAATACAGTTTAGGTAAATATAATTATCTTAGGGAAAGTGGGAGATGATTGTGAACGTAGTGAGCTTTCGATTCCACGCCCTGTGAAAATTATATGTTATCTAATCGCGTGATTATGACTGCATATAGATGTGCTAATGATTAGATCATAACATGCTTGAATAACATTTTTTGCGCATTGTTTTACTCTTATCTAAAAGGACATGGCTGCACCAAGTAAATCAATAATGAAAAACTGAATGGTGATAATTATGATATATGGCATAGAAGGATTCAGTTTACACTGGAGGAGGCTGAGGCCTTGGAGGCTCTCAACCATACTGTGGAACGACCTGAAATTGGTACTGGGGCACAATCTCGTAAGGATATGGAAACCTATGAGAAATGGAAGCGCATGAATACTGTTGCGCGTATCACCATGCTATGTTCTATGCAGGATGACATCATGTGCCAATTTGAGCATTATAAGACTGCTCAACAGATGTGGATGGCCCTTAAAGATAAGTTTGGGGGAACATCAGCCACAAAACTAAGGAGGCTGACCATCAGGTTTGATTCATACAGAAAGTCCCTTCAGCACACTATGAGCCAGCATCTCAGGGAGATGGCAAACATGATTAGAGAGCTCAATAGTGCAGGGCATACCCTTACAGATGAACAACAGGTCCAGGCTGTGATTCGTTCTCTGCCACACAGTTGGGAACATATGAAAATTAATATGACTCATAGCGAAAGTATTAAGACTTTCGATGATATCGCCCGTCATGTAGAGCTGGAAAATGATCGCCTTGAAGCGACTCAACAATCTGGCATGAGGGCATATGTGGCAGAAAGTTCGAAAAAGCAAAAATCTTTTAAGAAGAAATTCTATGGACCAAGAAGGTTCAAGAAGGGTAATAAGAAGGGTCATACCCTTACAGATGAACAACAGGTCCAGGCTGTGATTCATTCTCTGACACACAGTTGGGAACATATGAAAATTAATATGACTCATAACGAAAGTATTAAGACTTTCGATGATATCGCCCGTCATGTAGAGCTGGAAAATGATCGCCTTGAAGCGACTCAACAATCTGGCATGAGGGCATATGTGGCAGAAAGTTCGAAAAAGCAAAAATCTTTTAAAAAGAAATTCTATGAACCAAGAAGGTTCAAGAAGGGTAATAAGAAGGGACAAGACAAAGAGCAAGAAAAGAAGCCTTATCAGCGCTCTGGGAAGTGTGGGAGCAAGAAAAATAAGGCAAATGCAAAATGCTTTAAGTGTAGCAATTTGGGTCACTATGCTCGTGAATGTCATGAGCAGGAGAAGGTACATTTTCTTATGACTCCTGTTTTTTGTGCAAATGTTTGTAGTTGTGCACTGATTATTGAATCTAATCCTATGTGGATTGTAGACTCAGGAGCCACTGATCATGTGACCAAAGACCGCACAAACTTCATCGAATATAGGAAGATGTCATTTGGTTCGAAGTGGTTGTTCCTGGGGAATAACACTAGAGCAGAAGTCAAAGGAATCGGGACTTGCAAATTGGATTTGCGAGGAAGACGATCTCTATTATTATATGATGTTCTGCATGTTCCAGAGATTCGACGAAATTTGATTTCAGTTTCTGCTTTGTCTATGTTAAACTATAAACTTGTGTTTGGGGATGTCAATGTTGACATCATTTGTGGACAAACTTTAGTTGCTTATGGTTTCTTGATAAATGGTTTCTATGTGTTGGACACAGAACTTATTAATTTGAATGTTAATGATGAATGTTTTTCAATTGTTTCAACTGCTAATAATATGGATGTGGATGTATCTGTATGGCATGCTCGGCTTGGACATATAGGGCAAAAGAGAATGGATAGGCTCGCACGAGAGAGTCTTTTGGGATCTCATGCGAAGATTGAAATGCCTATATGTGAGCATTGTCTTGCTGGAAAAGCAAATCGATTACCTTTTGGAAAGGCAATTAGAGCAATCTATCCTCTTCAATTAATTCATTCAGATATATGTGGGCCAATGAATGTGGCAACGAGGCATGGAGCTTCATATTTCATCATTTTTATTGATGATTATACACGATTTAGCCATGTGTATTTAATTACGCATAAATCTGAAGCATTGGATTGCTTTAGATCTTTTATGAACATGGTAGAGAATCAACTTGATCGTAGGATCAAGGCTTTGAGAACAGATCGTGGACGTGAATATCTATCCGAACAATTCAAGGAATTGTGTGATGATAAAGGGATAGATAGAAAATTAACTACTCCTCGAACTCCGCAACAAAATGGTGTTGCAGAAAGGAGGAATAGGACCCTCTTAGAGATGGTCAAGTCCATGATGGCACAGGCAAATTTACCTATTTCCTTTTGGGGTGATTGCTTATTAACTGCCGCTCATGTATTAAATCGTGTACCATCTAAATCTATTTCTTCAACTCCCTATGAATTATGGAAAGGCAGAAAGCCAAAATTGGCTTATCTCAGGCCCTGGGGGTCTGCTGCATATGTCCATAATCTTTCCCATCAATATGGAAAATTGGGTCCTAGGGGAAAGAAGTGTATCTTTATAAGATACTGTGAACATTCAAAAGGATATGTATTCTTAGGAGAGAATACTGATGGGAGTATTTCTGAAATAGATTCTAGAGATGCCACATTTATTGAAAGTGAATTTCCTAAAAGGGGAGAGATAGAGTGTCACTTCCAGTTCTATGAATTGGATGATGAAGATCAATCTAAAGAGATTGATCATCATGTTTTAGAGACACAAGAGGATGTGTCTATACCACTATTGGATAGTGGGAGTAACACTCAAATGAATATTGATTTTGATGAAGATCTGACAACTCGAAAGAGTCTTAGGAAGAGAATTCCTCGTCGGAGATTCCAAATCGAAGGGGAAGCCTTTGTGGTTTTGCCCCAAGATGATAATATACCTAAGAGTGTTAGAGATGCTCTATCTTGTCCTAAAAGGAATGAATGGCACAAGGCAATGGAAGAGGAAATGAAATCCATGGCATTCAACGAGGTCTGGGATCTTGTTAATCTTCCAAAAGGAAGAAAACCTATTGGGAGAAAATGGGTTCTCAATATTAAAAGAAATGCTGATGGATCTATCGAGCGATATAAAGCTCGTTTGGTTGCTAAAGGATACACACAGATGGCAGGGATAGACTATGATGAAACATTCTCACCTGTGGTCAAATTGATCTCTATTCGCCTTTTGTTAGCCATAGTGTCACATATGGATTTAGAATTACATCAGATGGACGTTAAAACTGGATGAAGAAATATATATGGAACAACCCGAGGGGTTTGTTACTGCTGGTTTTGAGCGCAAAGTGTGCAAGCTCAAACGATCCAATTATGGATTAAAGCAGTCATCCAGACAGTGGTATTTAAGGTTTCATGAAACTATCATGAGCAATAACTTTGCTATGATTGATGAGGACCACTGTGTTTATCTTAAGCGTCAAGGTCCAAAATTTGTGATTCTAACTCTATATGTGGATGATATTTTATTGGCTAGTAATCATTTGGATTTTCTAAAAACCATTAAAGAATAGTTGTCCATTCATTTTAAAATGAAAGACATGGGTGAAGCATGCTTTATGCTGGGCATAGAGATAAAAAGAGATTGTTCAAAAAGACTTCTTTCTCTTTCACAGGAGTCATATATAAAGAAGGTCTTAGAACGATTTCATATGCAAGATTGTAAACTCATAGATACTCCTGTTGCAAAAGGGAATGATTTAAGTCTTAAGATGTGTCCAAAGGAATCTAAAGAAATAGAAGCTATGTCCAAAGTCCCTTACTCCAGTGCAGTAGGCAGCCTTATGTACCTTATGATGTGCACCCGACCTGACATATGTTATGCAGTAGGGTTGGTGAGTAGATATCAAGTTAATCCAGGACAAGCCCATTGGAAGGCTGTCAAGAGGATTATGAGATATCTTAAAGGCACATCGGATTCAGTTCTTTGTTACCATGGTGGTAACATGCGTGTGGTAGGCTATACTGACGCAGATTGGGGTGGGGACCCTGATGAGCGTAAGTCTACGTCTGGCTATGTGTTCTTGATGAACAATGGTGCTATATCTTGGTGTAGCAAGAAGCAGACGTGTGTAGCCTTGTCCACAATGGAAGCTGAATTTGTTGCAGGATCGTTCGCAGTGCAGGAATGTGTTTGGTTAAGGAGATTCATCAAACATTTGAGACTCTCTTCTGAAGCAAAACTGCCAGTGACTTTATTCTGTGATAATCAAGCGGCGATTGCGTTTGCTAAGGATCCCAAGTTTCACAATAGAACCAAACATATTGATACGAGATGCAAGTATATGCGCGATATTGTATCTAAAGGCAAGGTTGCCTTGGCATATGTTAATACCCAAGATATGGCGGCAGATCTCTTTACTAAGCCAATCTATAGGGATTCTTATGTTAAACATGTAAAATCTATGGGTATTTGTAAGATTTGATATGCTAATGTTATTCATATTTTCTTTCTATGATCATTGTATAGCATGTTGCACATCTATATGAGTATGCTACCAGGTTTGAGATAAATCTTCTCACACGGATTTATCGTCTCAGACGCTGCTTGTGGGCGGGCTGAGATGAGATGTAACAAAATCCAGGATCGGATTTTGGGGATATTATGTGATAATAACTCAAAAAAGTGAGAGTACAATGAGTTATGATATCCGCCATATATACGTATATGAGATACATCGCCCTAACCGGGTTAGGATGAGGTCTTGTGTATATTTAACTATATGGAGAGACCGACCTTGATATCTAAATATCAAGGGTAACCTGGTTGACCAGATCTGAGGACTTGGATAGACATTGCATGGGAATGTGCATCCTGAAGGACTCAAGTTAGTTTCTCGGGGAGGAACTGAACTAATAAAAAAATCTGTACGGCAAAGAATTTATGGTCTATGCATACACTCACTGGAATGAGAAAGTCTTGCCGTAATACGTGAGTCATACCACGTATGTCACACCATGACTATAATTCGACCACAAAAGGAAATGAAGAATGATCCCTGCTTCTTCATTGTGTGAGTCCTTAATATATATATATATATATATATATATATATATATATATATATATATATATATATATATATTTTGATGTCCTTATTGACTTTTAACCTTATTTTAAGGAGAAAGATGAGTGTTGCTACTTTAGCATGTTGCTTAAGACCATGTATGATTCAGTCTAAAAGAACATGTCTGGGAAAGCAACTTATCTTGATTCAAAGAATAAGAGTTGGAAAGGAAGATCATTTGACATTTTTCAGATTATGCACATGTTAAAAGCTATCTTATTTTACTGCATCCTGGGGATGTTTGGGTTTATGATGAAACATGTGGCATAATGGAAGGCCTTGTCTAGCATAGCTTAGCACTATAATATGTGCAGAGGGATTCAGTATGCTAGAATATGAAAAATGTATTTGATCTAGGACACAGTGAGCTTCTTACTTGGCTTGTGCAGGTATACCTTGTGTTATCTTATTGTTTGCAGGTTTAGACTATTATGTTACACTAACCGGTACATAATATGTCTCCACTCTCTAAGCTCACGGGTCGCACATTCCATTTGCCAGTATGAATACCTGATGTTATTCACCATATGAACACGTTTGGTGTTCTTTCTTCTTAAATCTCTTCCCATCATGTGCGAGTGAGAGAATGTTGGGTTGGGTACCGGGTCCGCCCATGATGGGCGAGATCCAAACCCGGCCCACCATTTAAGGAGGGGACGGTTTTGGAAACCGACTCTCTCCTTTTTTTCTGAGTCTCTCTCTCATTTGAAAATACAGAAAAAAAAAAAAACGTAAAAGAAGAAAAAGAGGAAAACAGAGTGAGAGAGAGGGGCTGTGCACGTTGGCTGTGAATGTGCACAGTGATTGAATGTGCACAGTGGAAGAAAGAAGAAGAAGACAGTGATATTAGTGAATCGGTGGGCATTTGGTCTGTGGATCATCGTCCTCTCTAAGTGAGAGCACGCATCCGTTGAGCAAAAGCGAGCATCAACGATCGGGGTTTTTCCGTTATTTTTGTTTCATCAAAAAGGTATGTAACAAATACTTCAAATAGACTAGAGGAGAAAGAATGAAGTGGATGGGAAAACATAATCTCTTTAGTTAGTCCCAAGTCGAAAGCCATTATAGAGTAAGATAGAGCGGATTTGGTTGTTAATCTCAGCAATTTTTTGGAAGGTAGACATAAGAGGGACATAATACCTCATGAAGTGAGAAATTTTTTGTGCAGTTTTGATAGTTTGGTCATCCAGAAACCCAAATTTAATTCCAATTATACAGCTAGATTCTTAGTGAAGTTAGCTAAGGGGGAATCCAAAAAATGTGAAAATGCTCCTTCCTAGATGGTGTGGCTTGCCGGTCGCGGATTAGTGCGTTCCGTGCTGCCTAAGGCCCGATAGACCGAAAACGCGGAGGGTGATCTCTCTTGTGCGCCTCCCCCTTTCCCATTCCAAAAGAAAGTGATCGGCCTCCTTATGAAATTCCACACAAGGATCACCCCCAAGACTGGAACCCTGAAAAGGAAATGTATGATACCATTTAGTTACTATGATTTAATGATACTTGTAGGGGTCTGCCTAACCCTAGCTTGCTTTTAAAAAAAAAAATCAGAATAGTTTTAAATATGTCATACAAGCTGTAAAAGCATTCACTCAAAAGATGTGAATTTCTAAATTCCATGGCTATGTAGGACAAGCTAATAACTTTATAAATATAGTTTTTTTATGGCAAAGGAAAACCCTTTACGACAACCAGGTCATTTAATGGGCCCTTCTCCCTGCAAGGTAAAACTCGGGGTTGAAGACACAACCACCAGCCTGACATGCCCAAATCGTGATAAAGCGACGGCAGCCCCCATTTACCATCAGGATTCAATCCAGGGCACCCCCCTAGGGCTTCAAATGAAAAAAATAATATGATGCTTATATTTCACATGTTGAGGGCCTCCAATAAAAATATATATATATATCAAGAAATATTGGCCTCCAATGAAATATGCCTAGGGCCTCAACTTCTCTTGAGCTGATTCGATCCTGGGCCTCCAGCTTCAGGACCCCGATAACCACATAGATAACCAGCCATGTATCCGCAGCTGCATCCTTCTGACATAAGTTCATAGACTTAATAAGCAGTAATTTTTCCGTGTTCATATTTCATGGGACAAAATGCATCCAAAATCTATACTTTGCAATATTACACCAAAAAAGATGCATATTTCGACCAAGTAAAGGCAATGCCAAATGGCATATTGCTATAAAAGATCTCCGCATTTAATTTTTGCATCCTTTTTTAAGGTTTTAATTTATTTATTTATTACTTTTTTAAACAAAAAATGACCATACTATATGACAAAATTTGATGTGTTTTCTTAAAATGCCTCACAAATTTTGAGATCCGTCTCATGACCAATTTTGCAAGTTCTTGACTTTTTAGGACCTTTTTACCTTTAGCAGCAAATCTCTCAATTTTGGGGTGTTACGTCGCAATGCTTTCTCGATATCGCTAAATCTCATTAAAAACAAATTTGCACAATATGTTCCCAGAAATCACACAATGACTACTTTACATCCCATCAAAGTAGATTCGCATAATGAAGCACACTTTTTTGCTCGCAATTTAAACAAATTTGCACAATATGTTTAAATTCACATGCTAAAACAAAATTTTGCATCTCTATAAATCAACATGAGAGAGTACGTGAATTTCACATATAAAGGCAAACTTTAGCAACCACCAAAATAAAACTAAAAGTGTTGAGATGTAACATGCAAAAATTGAGAGATCCGATCGTGCTAAGGGTAAAAATGTCTTAAAAAAATAAGAACCCGTAAAATTGGTCATCCAACGGATTTCAAAATTTGTTAGGCATTTGAGAAAACACATCAAATTTATCAGTCATTTTCTTTTTTAATATTATTTTACCAATTAACAAGCTGTTAGAAACGAAAATTAGACATATCTCCCTATGCTTCCTACTACAAAATACAGACTAAGCAGTTCATGATTGTGGCCTTGCTTCGTGTGAAGCCAAACTTGCCATTTAGCTCTTTGAAAGGCAAAGCATAGAGAAGCTAAAAAGCGTTAAGATCGGTTTTAACTTGCCAGTGAAGCAGTTTATTCTGTGAAGCCTAGATCAAGGCAGGCACCACCAAACCAGATTTGAAGCGAATCATCCATATAGATCCAGTTGCCAATAATTTTAGTGAATTGTTAACTGGCATGGAATGAAACAGAGCATAGTTCTTGATGTGAAGTACTGAAGAGATAAACAAGCAACCAGGTTCACAAGTGAACAACAATTACACAACCTAAGAAGCAGATCAGTTAATATAAGGAATAACCAAATAATTATCGTATCATGTGGGTGTTTACCAGTTCTATCATAAAATTAGAATTTTGCAGGAACCCCATGCATCAACAAGGAAAGCTGTGCTAACAAAGGAAAGAAGAATTAGGCATCTCAAATTTGCACAACGGAATTTTGTACTTCTCTTTGTTTTCTAATCAGCCAAACCAGGAAGGCCACAACCGGAAGGGAAGACAGCTAATTAAAGCAACCTCACCCCTTCAACAAAATTGGTATTTGTGAAACCAAATGGAAGAGCTTTCCTACATCCTCAGCATGCTACAGTGGGAGTAATCCAGGACTCAATGTCTAGGAAAGAATTGACTTGATCTTTGCCTTCTGGTCCTCCGTAAGCGAAGTCGGGAAAAGAACCTCATAGGTTACATACAAATCTCCCTTCTTTGAGCTCATATGCAAAGGCATGCCTTCCCCTTTGAGTTTCCTGACCTCTTTCGGTCTGGTTATTCCCTGAAATATTTTAAGTTTCAATGAAGGTAACGACTAAAACAGCAGAGCATGCTAAATAACAATTGTAACTAGAGATTTTCTCACCTTTGTTCCAATTTCCACCGGGTGTTCGTCCAAGTGTTTGATGGTCTTCTCGAAGCCAACAAGAGCTTGGAGCTGAACAAGATGCAAGAACCAATAACCCAAATCAGAGAACAAAACAAGCCAGAGTACCATGAAACTAGCAGAAGAGATATCTATAGATATGCAAGAAGCTAATGAATAAGTACAAAACATCAAAGCAACAGTCTGTATAGTTGAAGTGGTTAATATACAAAACCAACTGCATGCCTCACACCCCGTGAAATCCTATTCAACTAAACTGCTTATTCAATAGAGCAGATCAATGATATGCTTTGAAGTGAGCACTGGATGATGAATACATTCAAAAATTCCGTAAGGAATGACAATCAATTACAGAAATAAATATATTTATTTCTCATCAGTTTGTTTCTTTTGTGTGCATTTTATCCATCTTTTGTTTCTATCATAACTTTTATTTCTATTACATATACAAGTCTAGTTATTAATTTATTTTTTTGTGAAAAAAAGTCCATACATTTAGCAAGCTGAAAGGTTCCATAAGCTACATTAAAGCCATTTGCATATAGATCATAATATTATTTAGGCATGCATGAAACACGCTTCTGTGATGCATTCACCTGCATTGTAGAATAAACCACAAAAAGCTATACATAGATAAACAGTCAAACTGTAGCATATAATTGTTTAAAATTTGAAGGGCCCAATGCATTAATTTTTTATCCTAGTTTAAGGGGTTTGATCCATGTAATTAACAGGATTTAATCTGGTGGGCCATTTGAAATATGTTTTGAAAATATAGGGTCATTTGTCCTTTACTGATACTAGAGATCAGAGATGTTTATTTGTCTAAATGCAATGAGACCAGTGCCGCCTGCCATGTGCATAATTTTTATCTTTATGTTCGGTTTATAGGATAGTTGGCGGGAACTGATGAGAATGCTGGGTAAACAATTAACCCATTATTGCTGTTAACAAGCTGAAGCTTATTGCCATACTATCCGAAGCCAATCTGAGATGTAAGATTTGAATTAGTACTTGATGGTCACGACTGTTTCAATGACCATTGTTATGTTTTAGTATAATGGTTGTCTGTCCTAACAATGCCCAACTTACATTTACCATAGGGAAGTATAATGGGGATGTCCAAAGGGGCATATGCAAAACGATGGAAAATTTTAGGGATACTTGTCCGTACGTATGCCAGAGGGTGGTATTTATCTCTATGTAATAAGCAGTAGTATATTGCAGAAGGTTTCCATAAACCAGTGATGCAAGTATGGTGTTGATTAGAGCTTCAGATAACCTAAAGAAACTTGACTTTTTCAAAGATGCATGAGGAAAAACAAATGCATGTAGTTCAGCAAATACTTGGGGGGAAACTGCTATATTTATTGTAAGAAATACATAATTCATACTTAACTGTTTCAATTGTAAGTATTGTATCATTACCCATATCAGTCGGGCCAAAGTAACACCGTATCGTAAATTTTTAATAAAAAAATAAAAAAATCAGAAAAATAACAAAAAATCTAAAAAAATCATCACAAGAAACAATGATGAATTGCACAAAATACAACCATAAAATCACATTTATGTCTCTATGAGCTACATAAGACATCAAACATCAACTAATATAGAATCATAGATAATATTGCATGCATATCTCACAAGAACAATGTCACAAGATTCATACTTTCATATTATATAAAAAAATAACCAAATTTATGAAATACGATTTAAAAAAAATGATATGTATAGTGCCATACAGTATCGTACAACACAGGAGGGTGTATCGTATGATACACCCTATACAAGTACGATACACACCCGTATCGAGTTACAAGTGTGTATCGTATCATTTTTTCACAAAGTAATGATTCATACGATACGACGTGATACTTACAACACTGGTTTCAAGTCATTAAAGAGAAACCATGTGGACAACCTCACTAAGCCTTATCATAGAACATATTTCAAGTGTTGGTTCCATCACAATGAGAGTTCCAAATACAAGTTCATACTAGCAAAATAGAAATTAGATTAAAGGATTCTTTTCTTACACTCTACTATCACATTCTTCAAGCTTAATATAGAGACCATTGTTTATATTATTTATTGGAACTGAGTTCGTTTAAAAAGGATTCTTTTCTTACACTACTATAACATTCTCCAAGCTTAATATACAGAACCATTGTCTATATTATTTATTGGGACTGAGTTCATCGATTTAAAACTCACCAAAGTGGGTTTAAATTTTCACAAGCCTATAGTTTAAAGAAAAGTTCTTTTCATGTACAAGCAGGAGAAACCAGCAAAACCTTAAGAATGTGTTGTGACTTGGTTAATCTTAAAATAAGACAACCATTGTCAAAGGAATTACATGTTTCACGAAAACCAGCCCTTAAAGTCTGGGATGCCTACAAAAAAAATATATAAAAAACAAAGATAAAGTATACAGAAGTTCTTCCAATCGGAAGGTCTACACTCTATAGTGAGGAGGAACAAGCACAAATACTTTAGATACATTTGTCACTTATAAACTATATGTCAAAAAATACAGAGGTGGTAAACCACCATATGCATCTGTACTTGTATTCCCATATGTGTTTCCATGTCTGTTTGTGTCTGTATGTGTTGGTGAAAACAAGAGCCTGATGCTCCAAGAAATGATTTCAAATATTCAATCACTATCTTTGACATTTGGAAAGTGAGTCCCTTGAAGAGTTAAGTAGTTAACTGCATTTAATGTTTCTCATTTACAAGGCTGCTCACATTTTTCAAGTTTTTCCATTTTCAAGTAATTCTTGACTCCTAGCTATAATACTACCCAGTGACAATAGGCATGGCATAACTGGTTACCAACAATTAGACCAAACTTGACAAAAGGTGAATCTTCGTAGTTCATTTTTACTTAAATAATGCAGGTACAAGTACATGAGTTTGCTTGTTTTAGGCTTTTTAGCTATTGGCACCAAATCAATTGAGTTAGAACCCCTTCTTAAATGCCTCCTGACTTGAATCCTTTTTTACCTTGTGACCATAGCTGCTGTAGCAAGGGAGGGAATAAGCATAAAGGAGCCCAACAGAAAAAAGCACTTACCAGGGTGATAGTGACAGTCACATGCAGGTCATTGCCTTCCCTTCTGAAACGATCATGTGGTGCAGTTCGAATCCTAAACTGTAGACACAAACAAGAGAAAATTGCCATGCAATCAGAAGCACATTCATATACCGTCAGGCAGATAAGTAAAAAAACTGACCTTAAGGTCACCAACTTCACCATCTATTATAGGCTCACCATCCTCGTAAAAGACAATCTCCTGCAAGAAGCCAAAACCCAATCATTAGTAGCTCAATATGGTAACATAAACCAACACAGGACAAGTTTGCAGTCTCAAAACCATAAATTTCAGCAAAACCTTAATTTAGATAAATTAAGGACAAAAAGTTGTAGAAGATTTTTTTCTTTTGTTTTTCGCCCCCCCCCCCCCCCCCGATAACCCCCAATGGTGCCCAAATCTGAGACCCATCAGCTAAAGCTATGTCACATAGGTGCAGGTGCGGGTGCGGATGCAGGTACAGGTGCGGATGCGGCACTTTAAAAAAACTTGGGTGCGGGGGTGCAGGAAGTATATATATAATTTTCAACAGTTTTAAGTTAACACTGTGTATTTGTGTGCATTTATGTATTTATATATATAATATAGATAAAAACGGACTTGATTAGGGTTAACTGAATCTACTTTTGGATAGAAATGGACCTCAGTGTAGTTGACTTCACCTAACACAAAGGAAGCTGTGTCCAAGTGTCGCACCCGCATGGGTGCGGGTGCGACGCGGGTGCAGTGCCCTGTTAGAAGAGTCTGTGTGACATAGCAGCTAAGGTAGTGCAACTTCACCAATCCAACTATCACATTCAACAGAGAAGATTAAATGTCTAGAATGAGGAAGACGGAATCAATAAGAAAGGCAACCAACTAAGACAATTGCTATAACATAAGTGGTTGATACACAATAAGCAAACTTAAGAAAGGTGAAATATGAATATTATGTTAAAAAATGGTAACTTTACAACTTATTTGATGCACTCTTCATGTGCCTTTAGAATGTCTAGATAAGAAAGACTTTATGTTTGTCTCATGACCTATCATGAAACAAGAACAAACTATATAGTTTAGGTTTTGTGAGCTTCATGCATTTCAACATTGTTTTTCTGACAATGAATGGTCTGCATTGTATTGTTTCTTAGGCAGTGACAGGAAACCATCACACTGATAAGAATGATGCCTCCCTACCTAACTTTCCAAGTTCATTCTCTTTATCCCACCCTGTAAACTTGTTTTACCACCTTCAATGACAACATATCATCCTTCCAAATATCAATGTGATCCACACAGACCACATGGTCCCAAAACAAGTTTGGATGCATGAAGATCATTTAGCAAGCAAACAGCAAGCTTTGAGAATATGAATTGTCTAAAAAGGCTTGCAAGCACAGAACAGTTGCACTCAAATCATAGTAAAGAGGCCAAAACAAGAAGCAGGACAGGACGATTTTGGGCCTAATGTTCAAGCACATGATGTAGGGATCTATCCAGTTGGACCTATCCACCCAACATAATATGTGAACCGTAAGTTGCACAGTTTAATTCCTGGATCACACCATTCTAGATCTAAGCAAAATTAGCACCCAACATGGCCCAAAAAGACTAGTCTCAGCCTAATTATCCAATGGTGTTGGTTAACAACCTAGTTTGGGCATAACTCAAGCATGCAGCGTCAGTTTTTTCTAACCCTCAGTAAATTTGTTATCTCAGCCCTATTTATGGTTTTTAATCTCTTATATAGGTTGCTATTTTACCAACTGTATTCTTGGTTTTTTCTTTCTTTCCTAAGGGTAAAGTCGATGTATGAACCAATGTTATCTATATCGTACAATACATATCGTATTGATGCAAGAGATCGATACAATACACACCCATATCTCGATACGGATGTGTATCGTATGTATTGTACGATACAGTGCCATATCGTACGATGTGGTACCTGTGGACTTAAAGTTGGGAAAATTGTGTTTTTATGTTTTGAGGTTTTAAAGAGCTTTTAAGGGCTGACACATATCGTATTGATGCAAGAGATCGATACAATACACACCCATATCTCGATACGGATGTGTATCGTATGTATTGTACGATACAGTGCCATATCGTACGATGTGGTACCTGTGGACTTAAAGTTGGGAAAATTGTGTTTTTATGTTTTGAGGTTTTAAAGAGCTTTTAAGGGCTGACACCTTCATTTGTAATAGAACATACTAGAGAGGTTCCACATACTCTAGGAGCCGTGAGACCGTTTTGGGGGGCGATCTTTACACCGGGAGAGAGGGCTTTTGTAATTTCATCAAGAGTTCATTTTCACCGTTTTTTACCCAAAGAAGTGGGTTAAAGGAAAAAAAAAAGTGCATTCCACCAATTTTCCACTTAAGAAAATTGGTTAAGGTCAATTTTCCACTTAAGAAAAATGGTTAAGGTAAAAAATCTTTATTATGAGTAAAATTACAAAGCTACTCTTTAAAAAATTTCTACCTCGTGGGGTGCTGCCAACTTACTGTGAAGTTGGATATGCAAAAATTAAAGATTTATAAAGGTAGAAATCTTGCTTCATACTCCTCCAACAAAGATGGCATCAAATGATCCAACATGACAATGAAGCACTTAAGTAATGAGTGAAAATAGATTGAAAATTGAGTGCAACTATTGCCATAATATTTTTGTTTATAAAATATGAAAGTATGAGTCTTGTGACATGTTATAAATTGCAAGATATTTAATATTTTATATTTTTCTTGTGAGATAGTTGATTTTTGATGATGTCTTATGCAGCTCATGGAGACATAAATGCTTCATATGTGATTTTATGGTTGCATTTTGTGCATTTCATCATTGTTTCGTGTGTTATGATTTTTTATAAATTTTTTATTTTTTCTGATTTTTTTGTTTTTTTCTGCTTTTTTTTATTTATTTATGAGTTTTTACGATAGGTATCTTATTCTGGGCTTGACCGATAGGGGTTACGATATGATACTTACAACCTTGGTATAAACAGTCCTGATTTTTTTTTTCTGTTTTCTTTTGGGCTTATAACAATGTTTTTTTTATATAGGTGAATGTGATATTCCAGACCAGTTCTCTGTCCTTTTGCCTCACTCTTATTCATACTCAAGGCTCTCCTTTTTTATAAGATTTACATTTTTTCACCACAAAAATATAAACATCCAAGAAAACTAATTGAAGGACAAATCTTAAAAGAAGCTTGTTTTCTTTGTTGTTGGTGTTGCTGCTGTATATATATATATATATATAGAGAGAGAGAGAGAGCAACCAAATATATAGATTTGAAATCAAAGACCTTCAACTATAGTACAAGTAGATCAGGGATATTCAATGATATATATATATATATAGAGAGAGAGAGAGCAACCAAATATATAGATTTGAAATCAAAGACCTTCAACTATAGTACAAGTAGATCAGGGATATTCAATGATATTGACATAAGTGTGCATATCATTCACATATTTATTATGAGAGAAACCAATCGATTTTCCTTTCTAACAGAAGTTGTAACAAATTACCAAAGCATCCAGTAACAAAACTTACTTGTCCATCTTGCATTCCCTTTTCAATATCAACAGTGATGAAATATCCTTCGCGCTCATATTTTACATTCGGGCACTGCTCACAAACCTGAAGGGAAGAACATTTATCAGTCTCTGATCAAGGCACTCTGTGTTATTTTACAAACTTAAAGCCATGATCAAAGCAGATGTAAAGTTAAAAAGTAAACAAAATGAAATCCCATGTGTCTGTGTATACATGCTGAAACACGAACAACCAAATCAAATTTACTCAGCAAGTGTCTGCCAGTATTAATATACAATCTTTCACATCAGCAGCATGCTGAAGCCTAGTACAAATACATGATACACTTACCTGCTCTGAAGAAAAGAGAAAAACAGCCATTAATTTAGTAGGATATCCCCCCCCCCTCTTAGGACAGGTCCTATCTAAGAGAGGCCAACATTCAGAAACTCACGAACCTGATACATGAAAATATGACTCAACAAAGATCCACAGTGGATGGGCAAGTTGACTAGCTTTGGTGAGTAATTCATGTTTCTGAATTCCAGACAATATTTTTAACAGAAGACTTAAAGCAAACAAGGTCAAGTCCTGTGCTGAATCCAACTATTGGACAGCTAGTGCAAGAAATTGGAGGCAAAGAGAAAGGCCACTAATTTTGGTTTATCGGGAAGGGTTGCAAATTTGAAGTTAAAAACTAAGATTAGCTACAATCCATATGATTGGCCAACCAGACACTGACATTCACAGCCATTTCAAAAGAACTAACGTTAGCCATTTCTAAAGAACATAGTAGGGAAGTTGTGTACCTGCTCTGTGAACTGCTGGAACATTCCAGGACCAATTTGTTTGTGATGGACCTCATTTCTGCAGTTGCATCGCCTTTTACCAGGGGCTGGTTTCAAAACATTCTTTTCTCTCCAAACCTGAAAAGATTAGAAGGGAAAGTACTGTCAGTGGTAAGAGATTTAGAAACTTAAAGGATCAATTATATATCAGGAAAAAAGGATCTAGCATGCCTTTAATGTGCCTCCCATGTACAAATCTTCAAGGGTTGCCTGCAATTCAACAACCACATCATCCCCTTTCACAATCTTCTCTTCCTCCTCTGCCGTTCCACCCCCAAAGAATCTAAAAGAAATAGCACAGAAAGTTTGTCAGGAGAATGTTATAAGTTTCATGAACTGACAAATTGGGTCAAGGGGCAGGACACAATCTGGTCATGCTCAGGTTTAAATATGATGGACCAGAGGAGTCAAAGCAAGAATCCTGAGGAGCAAGTTAGCAACCAATATTCCAAAGTCACTGCAGGGTACAGGAGGAGGACCTAGTTCAATTTGGTCATTCATTCCCACTCCTCACAAATCTCTAAACATAACAGAAGGTACAGCAGTTACCTTAGCAACACAAAACACTAATAGTGAATGCAAAAAACTCACAAAAGTAAGACAGAATACAAATGAAAGAACAAGATCCCCTTATATTCATCCTTAATTTCAGACCACCATGGCGCAAAATAAATAGTACAGTCCTAAATTTCTGATGCAGAACAAATTGAAAATAATCATCTCGCTCTTTGGAGCATCTCCATTCTCAAACTTCTTTACGTTCTTTGGGGCAAGGGTTAAATAATTGGGTGGTTCTATCAGAATCAGTATTCTACATCTCCATCCTAATCAAACTTATTTAGGTTCTTTGGCGCAGGGGTTAAATAATCAGATGGTTCCTTAATTGAAATTTAATGGGATCTCTGTTTTATCTATAGATTCCTACCACAACCTGCAACGTTTCCAAGCTTTCAAACCAAACCTGTTTCAGTGATATGTCACTTTAAGCAACAAAGAATTCATTCATCCATTGATAATTATTTCTAACCTAAGAATCAAACTCTTTCAAGCACGCAGCAAAATAGTTTTTATTACTTTCGATTTAATGTGCCTATTTTGGTCCCTCGAGGCAGATACACGGTAAACAAGAGCAGAATGTTTCTAGTGTTGGCTAAGAGTAATTTGGTAGTGAATTTGCATATTCCTCTGATATAGTCGCGATTCTAAAAAACAACCAATCACTTTCGCGATATCCAACCAAGATTTAAAATGGAAAAAAAAATATCATGCATCTGGGTATTCGATTTTCAGAAAAGTGTGACTTACTGGCTAAATATGTCTTGAAAGCTCGTCGCACCCCTTCCTCCGCCAGCTGCACTTTGTTTCAAGCCCTCCTCACCATACCTATCATAGATATCCCTCTTCTCGCGATCCGTCAGGACCTCATATGCTGGTAAATCATCAACGATAAAAACCACACCCATCAGCAATCTGCAGATCCCAATTTTCACCGACCCACTCACACCAAACTAAACCAACCAAAATAACTAATAACCAAAACTACCATTGTTAATCTCGGCGAATCTCTTGTTAGCCTCTTCATTCCCCGGATTCTTGTCTGGATGGTACTTCAAAGCAAGCTTGCGGTACGCGCGCTTAATTTGCTCCTCCGATGCGCCGCGAGGAACTTGCAGCACGTCGTAGTAACTCTTCCTGCACAGTTCAACCCTCCCAATCACACCCTAGCCCTAGAAAAATAGTCGAAATCGCGAAACCGAAACCAATGAAATCCAAAAAAAATCAACCGAACAAAACTCTTACCCCGCAAACGAAGAAAACGTAAACGCTAAAACGAATAGGAATAACGCGACAAGGGGCTTCAAAATCCCCATTCTTTAACTCCAAGCAAGAAGTCGCAATTCTGACACAGAATCCGCAGCGAATGGAGAGAAACTAACCAGGAAACTGAAGAAGAAAGAAGAACGCTACGTAGATTTAGGGTTTACGGAATGCGACCGACCGATCTATCGATGGATGGATCGATCAATAAATAACAGAATTGCGATATTATAAGATTTAGGGCTTTTCTCCGCTTCTTGCTTCCTTGGATTTGCAGAGAAGAGAGAGAGAGAGAGAGAGGGCGGTGGATCGGGTTTATATACTGGCGCTGGTCCAGGGGGAAGGGGTGCGGCTTTTCTTTGTAGACGTGGATTCCTTCAAATCTAGCCAATGGGAAGGGCGGACTTCGTTATTGAAACGAATGATAGATTGCCACGTGTACTTGAAAAATGTTGAAAGCTCGCCAAAACTATGGCTTCCTCGCCACGGCGGATCGCAGATGTGTCGGGTGGATCGGGTTTATGGACCCGGTATCTGGTCCGTTCTTCTCAGGCGTAAAGTATACACAACGGATTCGGTTCGGGTCAACGCATTACTGAATCCGGTCTGATCTCATATTACCTGATTCGATTTGGATTGTGATTCGGAGTTGGATAGAGAAGATGATGCAGAATCCGGATTATTAGTGAATCAAATACGGTTTCCATGTAGGGATGTAAATGGATCGGATATTATCTGATATTCGGCCGAATCTGGCTTAGTTTACTCAAACAGGAACCATATCTGCTTATAATCGGATGTGGATATGTTTTGGTTTTCAGCTATCAAATCTGACATATATGTTGAGTTCATGGATCCAAATCTGAATACATGTAAACAAAAGAATTTGGTACGAGCTTCTCACCATCTTAGTCTGAATCCATTTAGGCAACATCCGTTTAGTCGGATCTGGTATTTGCCACATTTGATCTGAATCTGAACCGCTTACATCTCTATTTCCATGTAATTAATATGGATTATCCATTAAATTTGATTTGGTTTCATGTTTGAATTTGAATGCAAGACTGCGTGTTGAATTCATGTCCATTTTTTTCTTCAACGTTTATCAGCTTATCAGCTTGATTGAGTTAGACCAAATGGATTCCAATTTGATTAGTTAACCAACCCAAATCAGATTCGTTGACATCTAATGCAGGAGTGAAGCAACTACAATTCAAGTTCATAATAGATCCATTTGGATCTAGTTTAGTTTGACATTATTTGAGTTTGTTTATTTAGATTTAGATATTTTTGTCAAGTATTGGATCCATCTTGAATAAAAAATAGATCTAGGTTTTTTCTTGTTTCCCTATAAATATTCATTATAAGGGTTTCTTAAGGGGAGTTGATGAATTTGATGAATTGAGTTATTATTATTTTTCTTAAATTTATGCATTATTTTTATTAATTTTTTATTGCTTCTACTTTCGTAACATAATCTCTTTAAGAGTAGTGTAACTCAGAGTTTCTTCGTGAATCAAGTTTTTTTATTTGCATCAAAGTGGTATCAGAACGAGGGATCATCATCTCAATTTCATTCGAAGAATGATCCTGTAAGTTTTATCAATCACAAGGCACTCAATTCGAGAATCCAACAACATCATGCGTCTGTTAGATTTTTTATGGGCTCAACAAATGACATAAATGATGATTCAACAAATGAGCAAAGAGCGATAAAGGGAGGCAAATTGAAGATTCCTAAGGTTAAAAAGGTTGTTTGAAGAATACATGCGGCGTTCAAATGCTCGGATGAAGAAAAACATGCATGTTATAGTGGACGACAATATGAACCTGAATCAACGGAGTGATTCGGCGACATCAACATCCGTTGTGTCATGATCCCCAGATCTCAATAGTGGCATGAACGTTTTGGTGGGTCTTTTGTTGGCAATGCCTGATTAGACAATGAATCTACAACAGTCCATCATGTAGCCATCATCGATGCCATTGAAGGGTGGCGAGTCTTGAGTCACCACACCATCAATGACTTTTTTTCTTCGCTACCTCTCCTTGCACAAGGGGACCCAAGGGAATGTATCCCAACCAACCCTGTCCCTCCCTTTGAGGGGCGACCAAAGGGGGTAGGTTGTCTGGTAGCCAACCTGTCGGTGGGTCAATCACACCCACCTGGTGCTCAAGAAAGGGGGCAGGAGTTCACTACCCCTCTTCTCCCTTTTCCTCTACTGACTTCGGTGGACACCAGTGACAACTACCCCGATGACTCACCACTAGATAGGAGGGCCCAACAACAATAAGACAAATCCACACTTGAGTGTTCTTGGATTTACATTCCTCAAAAGTTGCAAGAGATTGTCGTTTTCTATAACTGGAGCAAAATTGGAGGAAGCGTAAGAGAGATCCAAACTTGAGGGATAGAATTCTCCAACCAAAGGAGAATAATGCAGGAATGAAGCAGCTACAATTCGGGTTCCTAAGAGATCCATTTAGATCCAGTTTAATTTAGAATAATTTGAGTTTGTTTATTTGGATTTTGATATTTTTATCATATAATGGATCTATCTTGGATCCAAAATAGATATAGGGTTTCCCTTGTTTTCTTATAAATACTCGTTATAGGGGTTTCTCAAGGAGAGTTGATGAATTGGATGAATTGAGTTATTATTTTTCTTAAATGTATGCATTACTTCTCATGATTTTTCATTGCTTCTGCTTTCGTAGCGTAATCCCTGTAGGAGTAGTGTAACTTAGAGTTTCTTCGAGGATCAATATCGTGCCTTCTAATGGAAACAACTTATTCCATCACCATTTTAGGCACGTGTTTCGATCTCAAATCATGTGTGGTATGTGTTCACGTCTAGCCTTAGGAGACCCAATGAATTGAATCTTCGTGAGTGACTCCAGGATTGATTGAGTTTGTGTCCAAACCAGGGATTCAAGAATATATATAGGGATGTGTGCAGAGCCCTATGTCAATTGGATATGGTCTAGGATACACAGATAGGTTGTGAATAATGTCAAACGGTCACATGGTCTAAGAGAGCCCAATCAACCTAGTGGGGTAGGTGTAGTTTGGGCTTGATTGGAAAATCAAAGTTGGGTAAAGGTCCAAAACTCATAGGACCTGGTCTACGAACTCAAAGGAGGTCTAGGGACATGAGGAAAGGTCTGGGACATGTGTTTGATAGAGGAGAAAGTTATAGAAGGTTAGGGGAACTTAGTTTAGGTAAAATGGGCAAATCAGGTACCCGGTAAGGTGCAGTTTTGATTTTCTGATTCTAGAAATTAGGAAAAAGTTAATCTAAGGCTATGAATGGATGGGTCTTAGTGGTATTTGAGAGGTTTGTAGCAAGCTGAGATGGTGTCTATCATGATCTGCAATGCAGCAATGCCGACGAGATCAAGGAAAAGCAAGACCGCACGGTCGGAACTTCAAAAAACTCAGGCCTTTCAATGAAGGTGAACGACCAACCCTTGGGGGTTTGGTCCTCATGCAGATCAAAAGTGTATTAGAGAGGGAACAGAAAGATAGGAGAGAGAAGAATATGTCAGAAAGGAGGGATGTCGAGAGAGAAACCAATTCAATAATTCCATAATACTCAAAAGAAGACCCGAGACCTCTATTTATAGTGTTTGGTTTATGTCCAGTTTCAATAAAAAATAAAAAATCTAACTGAAATCCCCATACACCCTCTAACTGCCAAAACAAGATCTTAACTAACAATTAGAACTTGACTAGATAGGGGGGCAGTGTAAATCCCATAAATTTTTGATAGTTTATGAGAAATAACGATAAATTTAAGACTAAAATATTATTTGAAATTAAGATGAGAATTAAATTATAAATCGAGCATCAATTAGGATTCAGAATAAATTTCAAAAATTTCAAGTTGAGAATTTATTCTGAATTGGGTTCTTGATTTTGAATCGGATTTAATCTGGATTTAAGTTGAACTTAAATGGAATTTAATTTGAATTTCAATATTAGTCCCAATTTGAATTTAGTGTGTATTTGAATTTGGATTGTTATTGGATTTCACTTTTATTTTATGGAGTTTTATCAAATTTGTATTTCGGTTTGAAAAATTAAATTTAGATCCGATTTAGATTTGAATTCGAATTTAATAAATTTGAATATTATAATTAGATTTATTCTTGAGTTTAACATAAATAAAGACTTAATTGAATGTCAATTCAAGTTTGAATTATACAATAATTTGAATTTTTGCTTAAATTGAATTTGGAATTTTAAATTGAATTTAGAAGTAATACCTACGATTCTTCTAGGTAATTTCAACGAATAAAATTATATTAATGATGAATTTTATAGAAAAGTAGTGTAAAAATATAAATTTGCTTAAGATAAATTATAAGACATATCTTGTCAAAAATTAAAGTTAATACAAGTTGATTTTAGTGAAATTCGTATTCATAATTGTATTTATGAAAAAGTTAGAATTTAATAAAATAATTAGTAAATTTTATCGAAATAAAATTGAATATGATTTCAGACGAATTTAGGACAATTTGATATGTATGTAATGTAATTTCAATAAATTTGAATTTAGTTTCATGAGTTTGAAATCCAATTTATAAAAATAGAATATACTCAAAACGCCAAGGGGTATTGTCGACCCCAATAAAAATTATTTTTGAAATACATTTCTGAAAATTAAAATAAAAAAAAATAATACAATTAAGCTAGATGAATTTTGGTTTATAAGTTCTCATATATTTGAAAATAATTTAGTTTGTATTTAGAGTCATTTCATTTAAACTTAAATTAAGTTAATTAATAAAATAATTAAATGGGATGGAAAATATAATTCAATTAAATTGAATAATATGGTAGAGGTCCATAGGTGAGCCATCCTATGTAGCACTTCCTTGTTAATCTAAACAAAAGAAAAAAATAAAATTTAAAACTTTAAATACACGGATTTTTAAGAGTTATCAAAAATCAAATTTTAATACCAAAGTTAAAACTTACCTAATTGAAAAAAGAGCCTTCCAAGGGGGGGTGATGTCTCATCCTAGAAACTTTTAGGATGGGGGTTGATAATAAAAAAGAAAGAATATGGAAAGTGAAAAAAGAGAAAAAAAAGACTAGTTTGACAATTAGTAAATTGAAAAGGTTGAGACCCCGTGGGGGTATCGACCAGCCCATACACTATAGTTGTATGTAGTATCTCATATGTAGAGTATAGGTTATATATGTGATATATAGTTTAGGTAATGATAAAATAATAATAATAATAATAATATATTACATAGCTACGTAAGGTGACTATGTAAAACTTAATGTATAAGGTTATGTAATACAATCAGTAAAATTTAGAAAAATAATATTAAGGAAGAAAAGAAATAATAGAAAAATTAAAAGTCAAACACTTACCATATAGGTAAGCTTTATGACATGGGTTAGATGGTTTTTTAAAATTTTAGTAAGTAAACTAACAAGGGGGGACATCCCATGCATGGGGATCCCTTCTTGTGTACTTAGGAGATATGATATACATTTAAATATACATCATATGCATATGGTATAAGACTTAAAACTAGCTGCATAAGATTTATGATTTACTCTTAAAAAATGTTGGATTTTGTTATACACAGTCATGGTTAATAATAGATTTATGTGTTTAGCATGATCCATGCATGTATAGACTATTTTCATGTCATTATTAATATGTTTATGCACCTAAAAATATGTTTGAGATTTTTTCAAAGCTATTTCATGACTCCATAAAGGTTTTTGTTGTTCTTGAAGAGAAGACATATTTTCTTATTTTTGAACCTGACTAGTTTTATGAGAAAATTTGTGTCTCTTAAACCACAAGCCCTAAAGTCAAGAAAAAAATATATCAACGTGATGGACACAGAGAAAGCCACAAAATCAAAATTGGGTTGAATTGGTGTTGTGGTTGGAGAGTTACACTCTCTGCAATCCAGCATAGTAAATTTATCTTGTTTGCAAGAATGCACGTACATCTTATTTTGTAAAAATTATTTCTCTTAAATTATACCAGATTTTTTTATTAAGGTTTCCTCCATATATTAGTTAATACCTAGTAGAAGCCACACAAAAAACAATGGAAGTTAGTTCCTTAGCAGTTAATAGTAGAAATCAAATCAAATTGTGTAAAAATCAACACTTAAAAAAAACAAATTTAATAAAAGTTACCATATTGTGGGACTTAAATCCCTAGTAGCGGACGGGTTTGATTTTGGATCTTTGGGGACTGATATAGCACATGACGCTTGCCTATTAGGTAATAGCCTTGAGGGGCTATTTAAACAGACATATCTCATGCCTCTCTTTCTTTTCTCTAATTCCTTTCTCTCTATTTTCTCTCTTCTAAAATCCCTTTTCTTTTTCATCTTACTTCTCCTTCCCTAGTTGTTGGAAACCTTTATTGGAGGTGGAGGAGTGATGATTGAAGGAGGGTCAACCGTTTGATCGGTTTAACATGTTCGAACCACATACCCGCATGATCTAAAGTTCGGTTTTGGTTGATTTCGTTAGCATTTGCAAGGTATGGAGTTTTATTCTCTATATGTAAATCGAAACTTGTAGACACGAGTTATTTTATTTTTTTAATAAGAACAAACCTCCCATACGTGGGATTGACATTGGGTTTGTCAAAAAATTTAATAGAGAGGGTTTTCAGAAGAAAACCCCTCTCAAAAATCATTTTTATCAAAATCAGATTTTTGAAATTGATTCAAGCTATTGCTAAAAAAAAGATTTTTTGTAAAATTCAAATTTGTTTTAAATAAGGAGGGTTGATTCTGATTTTCCCTAGAAAAAATCGATTACACCCCTAAAGTGGTTGAATTGCTGAAATTAAAATGAACAAAAATAATATATGCATGCTATCGATTTTGTCAGAAATAAAAATCACAATTTCTTAGGATTCATGTAATGGTTAATGACTTCGTACAAGTTTTTTAGTTAAAAATCATGGTTTAATATTCATGTATATATACTATGGTGCTTAGCATGATTTCCGTTATTTTTGCCATGAAAAAATATGCATTATTATGTGCGTTATTGCAAAAAATACCAAAATTATTTTTAAGAAAATAGAGTTATGATAGACGGATCGGTTTTCTGGCCTAACAACTGCGAAAACAGGAATTTTCCATATTAGATTATTTAGAAATCATGTGATGTTGATTTTGAAACTTTATTTGATATGTTCATGGGAAAAATTTTCAGAAATATGAATTCGGGTAGCCTGTTTTGGCTCACTCGAATGCATATTTTCCGTTAATATGTATTTTCAGCCTGACACTCGACCGATAAATTGTTTTTATCTTCCTCGTTTGAAAGATTTTTTATGAACGTTTTATTGTGTTGGGAAGCTAATAAAATTTTATAGTTTATGAAATTTTGAGCTCTATTATCGGACAGAGCATTGAACCGTGATAATCTGAAAAAAAAAGAGTATAGGCATGCACTAAATTGTTAGTATATCCCTCATCTAGAGAACTTTTTATGAATGGTTTATGGCATCAAAAAGCTGACAAGATCATATATCATTTGTAAAAATTTCATCTATATCCAATGACTGTAAATTTTTTTGTGACCTCTGTAACAATAGAACAAACTTGAGTTTTTACAAGTTTTGGACCAATTTAAGACCCGATTGACACGTAATTGCAAATATCGTGTGTTTTCGTATGTGCTTTTGTGAATAAACATCAAAATATATATAAACTGTTGAAGATCAATTTTCTATAAGAAATTAAATGTCAAAGGTGAGGCATGTGTTGAATAAAGTGTCGATGCACTAGCTTGCCTTCGTGACCTCTCGCTAATGAATGAGATGAAAGAGTCTGCCTTGCGAATCAATTACAAATGTTAGTGGTTCATGCATGATGTTTCATATGAGTGACATATACATGATGATGATGTGAATGATTGGATGTATTTGAACATTTAAAATCATTGTTTTATTCTGTATATATGGTCAAGTTCGAAATGAAAGAAAGAAATATGCAATGATACTTGAATCGTATGTTTTAAAGTGTGCATCCATGGGCCTAGAAGAGTATGAATCCCTTAAGTGAATTCATATATGAGTGTTGCACGTAAAGTAATTAATTTAAAAAGTTTAAACATATAACGTTAAAGATCGATGCTTGTAAGAAGAGGGCAAACAGTACTTTCGGCTTAGCGAGAAATATTTTGATCATGAAAGGTTGCTTCTCCTCAACCATGGAGATAAAAGAAACCTCTATAATGGGCTGTAACGTAGAAGTTAGAAACTTGTGAGTGGAAAACTGATGCATCAAAATGACAGTGTTGGGAGCGCTCTCTCGATAAGCTCGTCCCTCACCTGTAGAACCGGTGAAAGGTGTTCGGCCAGGCCAAAGCCACAATTATATGAAAACACTATTTGCACCATGGCCCTGATTAAGGTTTAAACCTATGTTAATACCCACCGGGCTAAAAACTAAAACCTAAAATGATTGCACATTTAGATAGGCATGAAATACATCATCTAAGAAAGAAAACCTAATTAAAGACAATAATTCACTCATGCATACAATTCGACTTCTACAATGGTAATTGCATGCATTTTTAATTGCTCATACATATTTAATTGTTCATAGTTATTTGAATACGTGGTTGAAAGCATTTTGTAAATATATGTTTGAATACATTGTTAGAAGTTTATACATGTAATTTTGATGTATTTAATCTTGTTTGGATGTATGAAAAATAAAATTAATTCATGTCAACTTGTTTTAATTTATGTGTTTTGAATAGCTCTACCCTACTTAAACTTAATTGTCTGGCTCTATTGAAATTTAATGTTTTCAGGTAGCAAATGAGTGCACAAGTGATGATGAGAGGTTGCGACAGGGACCGAGCCAAGCCTTTCTCACTCTTAAGATTGTTTTGAACTGTGAGCAAATTTATGATGCTTAAGACTTTGATTATAATTAAATTTGAAATGGAATGATATTAATTAAATTTTGGATATGTAATGAATATTGATTTAATTATGGTTGTTTAATTTTTAAATTCAATGTATGTGCGAAAAAAGATGTAATCGTGAAGTAATACACTAAGTTTTTATCCCGATTGAATTTTTGTTGCAATTTTTATAAAATCATTAAAAAAAATTATACGCGGTTTTTGGGATAAAAAATTTGGAGTGTTACAGTTAGTTAGCCTAACTATGGTCCCTCCCTAACCAAATTCTAAAGACCTAACTAAGTTACTTGAAATCTTATTTAATAAAATGAAAACTAACCTAATGCTAGACCAAACCACACAATAGAAAGAAGAAAGGATAGGGTGGCGCCCCTCCCTCCTTTTTGGAAAGTAGGGGGTGTCTCCCTCACTTTTCGTTTATCTTTGTTGTTAGGAAAGTGGAGGATGCCCCACATTTCCTTTCTTCAATTTTTTTTCTTCTTCTTTTTAAGGAGCGCCACACTCTAGGCCCCAATTGGCTTCACATTTCTTCTTTCTTCCAAGTTGGTGCTTCCTTTGGGCCCCATTTGGTTTTCTTTCCTCCTCTTTCTAGCTTGTTTCCACCTTGTTGCCTTTATGGATCCTCTCATTTACTTATTTTTTTCAATTTTCTTCCTCTTCCATGATGTGTAAAGTGTTCTCATATATTAGGAAAGTTTTTTTTTTTATGGGGAGCTCTTCTGGTGTGCTATATGTCATCATGATGAGATCCATATCATCTTCTCTTGCTTGAATAGGAGGAGTACATGTGTCCTTTGACTTCTCATCAAGAGTAGACTCCACACTAATAGTCATGTCAGCTTCTTGGACCCCACTTTAACTTAGGAGGTCCTCTTAAGTGGTTGACGTAACATTTAGATCCTGGAGCAAATGATTCAACAACTCTTCTAGATTTGGAATGTTGGTTGGATTTGGTGTATGAATGAATATTGGATCTTGATGTATAGACCCAACCCTCTGCTTTACATGAATTAAATACTAACATAAAAACCTAAAGTCCTGCTATGTCCGCTCCATTGGAGCAATAAATTGAGACATAAAATCTAACAAAAATTAAACGAACATCAAAATAAACTATGGTCAATTCTGGACCATAATAATGTACAACATCAATTGTTCATGAAAGTTTTTCATTGTTTGCACGTCGAACATCTATATCTCTAATCGGTTTAGGCAATTGCATGCCCTCCGCGTGCATGAATTCAATGTTTACAACATCAATATTGTTAATTGTTTGAGACAATTGGGTATCCGTTAAAGAAATAAGCACGATCGATGATACTTGAGATAAATAAACATTTTTCACATACTTTTCATCATTTCATCCATCAATGACTTCTTGTATATTACTTTTAATTGTTTGTTTAACTTCGCAATCAATGACTTCTTGTTCAGTTTTGTGAGCAATCAAGCAAACATTACCACTAAATAACATTGATTTTATATCATCATTGTCTAAGACATCTACCTATATATGTTGGCTATCTAATTTTGGAGAACAACTATATTGAAAATCATTAACTCTTCTGCATATCTAGTTTTACGAGACATCAATGCTGTAAATTCATTATAACTACTATTTTTAGCGACCACTATATATCTCTAAGTAGGGTGATCAGTGTTACGATAATATACTTTAACTCTTTCAAAGGTCATCATTAACTGCCTACACTAACCATGCAATATATCATTCATTTAATGAAAACATGTGAGAAATGGTCATTCATATACACTTCATACATTCAATTAATATAACTACCTATAACAATTACGTTGAAAACCAACTACCTACAATAACCCCTAACCCCCATTTAGTATTTTTTTCCAGTAAACCCTAACCACATTACAACAACACAAACAAATATATATAGCTATGAAAACCCATAAACAGTAAATCTGATGTCAAATATTAAATAAAATACAAAGAAACATATAAAAAACATCTACAACAACAAAACACAAATACACATAGGGCTATTAAATGCTCATATCTACAAACAAAGACAAAAAGTTTAAAATGAGAAATTAAATAAAATAATATATATTATTTATATGTAACTCACTTTTTGACCTAACCTCGAAAGTCAATACGAGTGGTACCGCAACCTCATCGAAATGCAATGAAAAAAATCTTGAGAATCGTCGCATGGAATGAGGAAAATGCTAAGGGTTGTAGACGAAAAAGGGTAAAAGTTGTTTATAGAAAAAATAAGAAAACAAATAAAATAAACAAAAATAACTATAACTATAACTATATATATATATATATATGATTCAACAAGCACACAATATAAAAAAAATTGAATGCCAAAAATTTGCGCAGATCGTTCCATATTTACAAATCTCCCTAAAGATCAGTTACTTAAAAGAGATTTGCACGATTCTATGCAAACTTTGTACTATATATGTAAATTTAGTGGAATGTTTATAAAATTTTGACATGTTTAAGTTATTGGAAGTTCACATATTTGGTTATGCAAACTTCGTATTATATGTGCGAAGTTAGTTTATGAAGCCTCAATACGTTTTAGTCATAGAAGGTTTGCATATATGGTTATGCAAACTTTCTACAATGTATGTGAATTTAGTAGAATATTTGCAAAGTTTCAAAAGGTTCCAGTTACAGAAAGTTCACAGATTTTGTTGTGTGAACTTCGTAATATATATGTGAAGTTTCAACATGTTTCATTTGCAGGATGTTCACAAATATAATTATGCGGATTTCATGAGGTTCGTACAAAAAATTATACGAATCTATATTTTAGTGTCATAGTTGTGATACATAAAGTGTGTACTGATATATCGTGTGGACTTCAAGAAATTCGCTCGCGCAAAGGTTAAAATGGTTCTTTTAAATCCAGATAATTACGAATTTGAACTTCAGGCAAATTAAAAAAAATTATAGAGCATTTTGAAAAACACATCATTTTTGTTATATAATAAAATTGTTTTTTGGTTTTTTATACATTTGATACCGAAGAAACCTCTAGTGGAGAAGCGAATTGCCACTAGTCTTTACAAAATTGTTATTTATCAAGCATAAGATGCACTGATTACCATAAACAATGTTGTCCTTATTATGTAACAGTGGCATTTACAAGTACAACTATAGACCATAACAAATGCAATTATGTTGTTAGGCTCATGTACGACAATAACAATTATTCTTATTTCTTCACACGCACATTTATATATAATGGGTAGGTGCTAAATGAGTATTTTAGGTTTTTTTGTTTTATTTTTAAATTATGACTGTACAGACGTGACGTGGATGATCTCTTGAAGTGTTCCATTTCGACACATGGGTGGGTTTTATAAGGTTCGAAAAAATCAACAATCCAAAATCTTTGTAAAATTTTTAGGCTCTAAAATATCATTTTTTTACATGATCCAAGTGTGAATTTCTCGTAAATCAACTATGCCGAACACATTTATAGGGTCAGAACTGTGGAAAAAACACCGAAAAAGCAAAAAAACTCATTTAGCACAAACCCATTTATATATATATATATAGTTAACCTTTTATATTAATATTACAATATCTTCAAAGTTTGCCTATACGGAAAGGAATTAGAATGATCAAACATATCTAAATGAAGGAACAAGAGTTCACAAATTCTATGCTATGGTCAAACAATACCATGAGATTTGTCAAGAAAAATCATCAGCACACATTGCATCCAAACAAGATAAATATAAAGATTGATAATTCAACTTTTTAACATTTTTTGGATTCAAAATTCATCTTTTCATGAGAATTCTCTTCCAAAGTATTCAAACGCACCACCCTTATTGTAATTTCAAATCCACGTTAACATATCGCCAACTTCCTTACCGGGTTTAGCTATTGAGCTATTGAATGTAAAAAACCATTGAACTAGAAATAAGTGATGCAAGGTGCATCGGCTCAATCTAAGCACATAGATGCATTCAACAAGATTTGTTTACTAAGAATTAGGCCTTGGATTGTTTTTTTTTTCCATGGTTGGCAAACTCGGCGAATCAACTAGTGACTCACCCAAGTTGTCTAGTATCGCTCCTTAACCAAGTAAAAAAATAGTATAACTTGGATTGTTTTTTTTTTCATAGTTGGCAAACCCGACGAATCAACTAGTGACTTGCCCAAGTTGTCTAGTATCGCTCCTTAACAAAGTAAAAAAACTAGTATAACTTGGATTGTTTTTTTTTCATAGTTGGCAAACTCGGAGAATCAACTAGTGACTCACCCAAGTTGTCTTGTATTGCACCTTAACCAAGTCAAAAAACTAGTATAACCTGGATTTTTTTTCATGGTTGGCAAACTCGGCAAATCAACTAGTGACTCGCCCAAGTTGTCTCGTATCGATCTTTAACCAAGTCAAAAAACTAGTATAACTTGGATTGTTTTTTTTCTCTGGTTGGTAAACCCGACGAGTCAACTAGTGACTCACCCAAGTTGTCTTGTATCGCTCCTTAACCAAGTAAAAAAACTAGTATAACTTGGATTGTTTTTTTTTTCATGGTTGGCTAACTCGGCGAATCAACTAGTGTCTCACCCAAGTTGTCTCTTATCGCTCCTTAACCAAGTCAAAAAACTAGTATAACCTGGATTGTTTTTTTTTCATGGTTGGCAAACTCGGCAAATCAACTAGTGACTCACCCAAGTTGTCTCGTATCACTTCTTAATTAACCAAGTCAAAACACTAGTATAACTCGGTTGTGGCTAAACTCGACCAAGTCAATGTTTTGAATCGTCCAAATCAGTTAAGGATCGATCAAGTCAACCGAGCACTTCTAGGAATCAGCCAAGTCAACCGAGTGTTTCTAAGACTGGGCCAAGTCAGCTGTGTTTCAACTACTTTATTAATAATGACTCATTAAGAGAATTTAACAGGATTATTTAGCCACAGCCATCTACACCCAATTAAACATGCCTTTTTAGTTCATTGCATGCACTTCTCATTTTTCTAGATAGATTTAATTTCTAAATAAGGTTAAATAAATATATTCATTTAAAGAAGTTTTATGTAGTTTAATTAGAAACACACTTTTACTTAATGACTACTATTTTATTGCATTTATATTTCAGGACTTTCTAGGTAGTTTAATTAAAAAGTTAAAAAAAAAGTTTAATTACATGTCATCCGTTACCTCTAATTAAGCATCCCTTCTATAATGACCTTACCAATCACAATCCTCAACTTACAAAGGTATCTCATCATTACCTCAACTTTATCATACTCATTATTATGTAGTTATTCGAAAAAAACACCATAAATGTAAGTTGCTTTATTTATCTCATTTTTTATATATCAAAGAGAAAAATTAAAAGTTTGAAAGATGCATGTTATATAGACTTATAGTATAAAATTTGAATAAGAATTATATTTATAAAATATGTATTTATTTTTTATTTTTAATAAATTAAACTAAAAACTTTGACTCGTCCGAGTCACCGAGTCAAGCATGACCAATCAGAGACCGACTCTGGAGAATGCCAACCATGGCTTTTTCAATGTAAAAATATGATTTCTTGAGCTGCAAAAAATTGGTAGCCGTTTGCTGACCGGGCCCCGGCTCATATATATATATATATATATATATATATATATATATATATATATATATATATATATATATATATATATATATATAATAACAGGTCAGGTTTTGGCCTGGTAGCTAATGGGGCAGGACCTAAAACCTTAACCCAAACCCAGTCCGTAATGGGCTACGTGGCTTGTCTAGGATTTATTGTTTTCATAAAATATACCCTAGTCATGCAATTGTTTGGATTCTAAATAATGTCTTGTGGGTAGGGGTGGGCAATGGGCCGGACAGCCCTGCGGGCCAAGCCGACCCGAGCAACCATGGTCCAGGTTTTAGGCACTCACCCGTTAGCTACCTGGCCAAAACTCAGCTCATTATATAATGGGCTGGCCCCAGGTCGGCCCACGGGCTACTAGGCCGACCCAATGGACCTGTGCTACCTAATATATTTTTTAGTAGGTGGTTGCATAGTAACTTGATAACTATTACCATTTACCTAATTAGTTGCATTGATTGTACACCAAATAAAAAGATAAATTAGATGAGTGCATTACTTTTTCATTTAATTCATTACTTTTGGTATTATAAGAATTAATTTATAAATTTATTTGAAAATTACTTACAAATAGATTTAAGCTGGATTGGAGTGACCCGTTGAACAACCGGGTCATGGGCTTCTCTTCAAAAGTATCTTATTTAAAAGGACAAAAGTTTCTAGGCACTGAATAGAGCAAATTTAACATCAACTTAAATTTAAACTTGGTTCGACATGTATGTCGTCATTTC
The DNA here is from genome assembly GCF_984573655.1 of Nuphar pumila. Lineage (NCBI taxonomy): Eukaryota > Viridiplantae > Streptophyta > Magnoliopsida > Nymphaeales > Nymphaeaceae > Nuphar > Nuphar pumila. The sequence continues at coordinate 36,457,718 of NC_143260.1, forward strand.
AAATGTGGATGTAGGGGCTGACACCCAGCTAGGGCTGGTATACAAACTGTGCCGCTTGTGACTTGGCGTGGTTCGGCTCTTCAAGAACGCGTTCGTGATCAGTTCATATAGCTAGTGAGCCGAGCCACAAACAGCTCATTCAGCTTAAACGAGTTGAGCCCGAACACTAGGTGTTTGGCTTGGCTCAGCTTAGGTGAGCTTGTATAGTCAAAATATGTATATATTTTTCATGTAACATATATTTTTAGTTTAATATATAAAGAAAATAATACATATAATATAAATATAAAGAGAATGATGCATGGAAAATATATATAAATTATGAACTATTATTACATATAATTTTTAGTGTGTTATATAAACATTATATATTCTATGTAATAAATTTACATGGATTACTTTACAAGAACAAGCTCTTGTTCAGCTCGCCTCATTCAGGCATGAGCCGAGCTTGGGTTCAGCTCGGCTAAACACAAGAACGTTCAGCCTGAACCAAGTGTAGGCCTGGCGAGTCTCGACAAAAATAGACGTGGACTTGTTTTTGTTTTAGAAGCTGATCGGGTCTACATGTGGTTGGTGGCTTGGTTCGTTTGGGCTGGGCCTGGGTTTTAGAATTTGGTCTAGTCTGATGTCCAAGCTCTAACTTGGTAGATAATTACATAACCAACCGAGGTAGATTAGATATTAAGAGGGTGCATATAAACTTTGAATTTAACCTTTAGCCGAATAAGAGAATAACCTTTTTTTTTTTAAAGTCACACGCCCACCATGGGGTTCGAACCATGACCACAGGATTAAGAGACCTGCGCTCTACCAACTGAGCTAGAGGGGCATGTTGGGATCTTAGAATCCGATGTGCGCAGGTGATGACAAGAGAAAAAGAGCAGAGATGTATTTTGGATGGATCTTTTTATGTGAGATCCTCTCCTTTAATAAAAGAGAGTTTGTTGGTGGCATCGTAATCCCTGAGTAGCTGTTACCAGGATTAGTTTATCTAAATGAAACACTTTTAAATGTGCCTCATTTAGATAAACCTCGCTACTGGGTGTGGGCAGGTTATATGTTCCTCCCATGAACATGCACTGTAGCTATATTACGTGTTCTTGAGTCTCCACTGAGCACCGCATGGCGCTCAGGGGGGTGTATGGGAGAGCCATACATCCTGCAGGTTGATGTACGGCTCTCTCGTACACCTCATTGAGCACCACGCGGCGCTCAGTGGAGCCCCAAAACATGCACGGTAGCTACAGTGCATGTTTCGGGAGTGCACACGCAACACCCTCTCCTACTGGGTGGTTCATGCATTAGAGAGATAGTGGGCCCACCTCTCTCAACATGGCCTTTTTCATGACAAAAAGTTATTGAAGGCCACCAATTTGAATTAAGGCTGGAAAGAAAGAGAACCAGCAAAAAGAAACACTTCAACAAGCTGGTATTAAGACCCAAGAGAAAGAAGTGGGGGATGTCAATAAATCAGATTTTATCCAATATCCAACCTAATTTGATTTTGTTTAGTTGGATTTGGTAAGCCAAAGCCATATCGGATTATAACCAGATGTGGATACGGTTTTGATATTTTGCTATCAAATCTGACAAATATCTGAATTTGGTGGATATCCGAATTCACTTACATGTAAAAAAGCGGATCTGGTATGAGCTTTTCACCATTCAAGTTTGAATCCTTCTAGCCGCCATCCGATTAGTCGAATATGGTATTGACCACATCCGATCTGAATTGGAACCGTTTACATCCCTAAAAAGAAGCCTTTTCTTGCATAGGGACAATGCTTCTCATCATCAATCTTGACACACATGCCCGTAGTACGCAACATTGCATAAATGCATGCAGGTTCAAGCACACTCATATCCTCACATGAATGTTCAAGATATAATTAAATCTTAGAAGTAGGGCTGCACATTTGCTGAGCAGAGCCGAGTTTAACGAGCTCGGCTAGGCTCAAGCTTGAGCCAAGCCTTATAAGCTATAGGCCCAAACCCAGCTCATGGCAGGACTCATGACGGGCTCAGCTTTGCTCGAGATGAGCAGATTTTATTGAAAAAAATTCAAGGTAATGCATAAGATTAGAATGAATATCTAGCTGTGGGGAACCATGTCTACCACTGTTTGTGGCCATGGGTCTTATTAATTGTCTGCAAATGGGTTGGGCCTGATTGGATCTAAGTCAAATAACCCGGGCTAAATCCAAATGGATGGATTTAATTACATCCAATAGAAGAGGTTCGGATCCAATGATATTACCAAATTCTTCCTGGTCAACAGTGAATTGGATCCATCTGGATGAGGATATGGATCTCCACTTCAAGCATGTATGTTGATCCATGGATCCATGGCTTGACCCTGATTTCATTGATCCAGACTGCTCTCTAACTTGAAAAAACGTATCCCCATCCACTTTTCAAGAAAATGAAGCCGAATCAGATTAATTGGACCCCATTTAGATCTGATCGTATCCACCTAATTTTCCCCCTACATGTCATCAAGACTCTATGTGAGGCTTTCCGGACCCTGGATCTCGAAAACACCAACCCTGGTCCAGTTCATGACCTCATATTGATTGAGGCATCCGGCCATGCATTCTGCCATTATTCCTTGACATTTAGGAGCATCAATTAATATTTTGGTTCTGAGGCCCATATATATAGGACCCATATACCCATACATTGATTTGGGTACCTTGAAGCCATGAATGAGGGGACACAAGGAATAACTTCAATGAGTCAAGACAAATTAAGCTACCTTTTAGAAATTCACATTTCTTTCAAACGTCGTGTGCAACAAGTGCTAGAGTGGGAAAAAATCCCCTAAGCACATCAATTTATTTTCCTGTGAGAATCTTGTTCTCCACAGTGGTTGAAATAAAATGTCTCACCTAATTTGGGTCTTTCTCACCATGGGAAAGTGAAAGCACTAGTAAGTAGAAGCAGTGTACCTACTGCTAGGAATCCCAAGTTTAACTAGCAACATCTTTTTGGTCTATATGTTCTTTTCAAGTATGGCCACCAATATTGGTCTCAACAATTTCTCATAATATTGTAGTTTTGATATAAAACAACAACAACAACAACAACAACAACTACGCCTTCATCCCAAAACAATTGGGGTCGGCGATATGAACCAACAAAGAAAATCATTATGGGTCTTCCACATGAATCCTTCTCCTCCATTCATTTCTATCCAATGCCATGTCCTCGGTGAGGTTCAAAGCATTCATATCCTTTCTTATCACCTCCATCCATGTCTTCCTAGGCCTACCCCAACCTCTTTTAACTAATATATTTTTTCATTTCTCCATCCTTCTAACTGGAGCATCATTAGGCCTTCGTCAAATATGTCCAAACCACCGTAAACGATTCTCTCTCATCTTATTTTCAATGGGTGCAACACCTACCTTCTTACGTATCTCCTCGTTCCGAATCTTATCTTTTATTGTATTTTCACACATCCATCTCAGCATACGCATCTCAGCTACACTCATTTTTTGAATATGATGTCTCTTGGCAGCCCAACATTCCGTACTATATAGTAAAGCGGGCCTAATAGTCGTCCTATAAAACTTTCCCTTCAACCCCAATGGCATTCTACGATCGCACAACACTCCAGTTGCACTCTTCCATTTCATCCACCCAACCTTTATCCTATGATTTACATCTCCATCAATTTCTCTATACTTTTGAATGATAGATCCCAAATATTTGAAAGAATCATCCACCGGTATTTCGTGCTCACCAAGCTTCACTACACTCCCATCACTACTTCGTTGCTTACTAAATCGGCATTCCATGTATTTTGTCTTACTCTTACTCAACTTAAAACCTCTTGCTTCTAATGTCTGTCTCCATAATTCTAACTTAGCATTAACCCCAGCTCTAGACTCATCAATCAAAACAATATCATCAGCAAACAACATACACCACGACACATTTTCTTGAATTGATCTCGTAAGCTCATCCATCACTATAGCAAATAGGAAAAGGCTTAAAGCAAATCCTTGATGTAACCCAACCGTTATAGGAAAATTGGTTGTCACCCCTCCTCAAGTGCGGACATTGGTTACTACTCCTTCATACATATCTTTAATTATACTAATGTACTTGAGAGAAACACCTTTCTTCATCATTGTCCACCAGAGAACGTCCCTATGTACTCTATCGTAAGCCTTCTCTAAATAAATAAAAACCATATGCAAATCTTTGTTCCTCTCTCTATTTCTCTCAATAAGTTGTCTAAGAAGATGTATAGCTTTCATAGTTGATCTTTCAGGCATAAAACCAAATTGATTCTCCGATATCATGACAATCTTCCTCAACCTAGACTCAATCACCCTCTCCCAAAGTTTCATAGTATGACTCATGAGTTTTATACCATGATAGTTTGTGCAATCTTGTATATCACCCTTATTCTTATATAGAGGCACCAAAGTACTCTTCCTCCACTCATTAGGCATCTTATTTGTCCGCCAAATCTTGTTAAAAAGATTTGTCAACCATTCTAAACCTTTCTCTCCCAAGCATTTCCAAGCCTCGATAGGTATACCATCTGGGCCAACTGCCCTTCTTGATTTCATTTTCTTCAAAGCCTCTGCAATTTCTTTCTTTTGAATCTTGCGCATGAAGTCACGATTCATCTCATGAAAAGGAATTGAAAAGTTTCCAAGATCCTGAGCATGACTTTCATTAAATAGCTTATCAAAATAATCTTTCCATCTTTCCTTAATCTCCTCATCTTTGACTAAAACCCTTTGCGTTTCATCTTTGATACATCTAACCATACCCAAATCCCTCAATTTCCTATCTCTCATCTTTGCAAGCCTATAAATATCCTTCTCACCCTCTTTGGTATCCAACTTGTCATAAACCTCCTTATATACCTTATCCCTCGCGTTCCGAACTACTTTTTTAGCTTCCTTCTTTGCTATCATATACTTCTCCAAATTCTCATTATCACGATTTTTACTTAGATTTCTATAACACTCTCTTTTAACCTTAATAGCTAATTTGACATCCTCGTTCCACCATGATGTATCCTTACCTAGCGGTGCACCGCCTTTAGACTCACCCAATACCTCCTTAGCCACCTTTCTCATGCCACCCGCTATCTTATTCCACATAGATTCTGAATCCTCCTCGAGACACCAATCAACTTCCTTAACTACCCGCTCTACAAACATTCCTTGTTTAGCTTCTTTTAGTGCCCACCACTTAATTGTAGGATCTATCATATGTCTATCCCTTTTACGGTATTGTCTAATTCTAAGATCTAAAATTAAGACTCTATGTTGTGTAGCTACACTTTCTCCCGGTATAACCTTACAATCGATGCAACAACCCCTATCTCTCTTTTTAAGTAGGAAAAAATCTATCTGACTCGTATTAACCCCACTTTTAAATGTTACTAGGTGAGACTCCCTCTTCCTAAACCAAGTGTTTGCTAAGATCATATCATAGGACAAACCAAAATCTAAAATCCTTTCTCCACTTTCGTTTCTTTCTCCTATACCATAGCCTCCATGGATACTCTCAAATCCATCCCTACTAATGCCTACATGCCCATTAAGGTCACCGTCAATGAAAAGCCTTTCTCCATAAGATATCCCTTGTACTACTCCATCTAAATCTTCCCAAAATTGACGCTTAATGGAATCATCTAAACCTACTTGAAGTGCATAAACACTAATAATATTAATAATATTCGTACCTAATACTAATTTAATAAGTAAAATCCTATCACCCTTCCTACGGACCTCAACTACATTATCTATAAACTCATGACTCATAACAATCCCTACTCCATTCCTATTCCTATTTATTCCTGTATACCAAATCTTATATCCCCAAGGTTCTATCACTTTTGCTTTCTCACCTACCCATTTGGTCTCTTGTAGACATAAAATATCAATCTTTTCTCCTACACATAACATCTACTAACTCTACCAACTTACCAGTTAAAGATCCTATGTTCCAAGTGGCTAACCTAATTTTATGGTCTTGGACTAACTTCTTTACCCCCACCCGTCCAACAAAGTGAGGGTACCCTTGCCTATTTGACACCACACCCGGGCGCCGGTGTGACGCGTCGCTTCCGGGCGACGACCTAGCAACCCTTGCCCATTTATCACTGCCTCCGGGCCTATAGAGTACAACGCGTCGCTCAGTAGGGAACACCCCAACAAAATTCTCATATTGGTTCATATTCATAGGGTATGACTAAGTTTTTATGCTGACTGTCACAGGCCTACCGCAACCCTCCTCCTTTATCCGGGCTTGGGACCGGCAGTGTATAACTAAACAGTTATACACAGGCGGAGTTAGTTTTGATATAAAAATCTTGAGAAAATCTCAGCATTTTTTTTATCAGAGTTGGTGAAAGTATTATTGATAAGTTGTGGATGATAAGTCATCACACAAAGATGTCAATGTGCAGATATGGTAGGGCATGAGACAATCTCAGCTTTGAAAAAGTTTCATATTTCTCTAGTCTCTACCAAAAGAAGGAATGACATTTACCTCATTTTCAGAAAAAATAAAAAAATAAAAAAAATCACAAGTGGATATATTTTTGGAATATGTTATTTGCGAAATTTTAAAGAGAACGGTGCACAAGCTTTTAAAATATGAAAACTAACGAACAAGAAAAAAAAAGGGTCTTATTTAAAGTATATAAGAATATGAACACTGCAAATATCCATTGTGTGTGTTTCGGAGGGACATGTTTTCACCTTTTTGTTTGTGACTACATGAAGCTACGTTGCGGGGGCCTTCGCTTCTAAGTCCGTGACAGTGTGTGACAACAATAAAAAATTTGTGCTTTTGAGTTGTTGGAAAATATAGAACAACCACATGGGATTAATTATGGAAGTAGTCAAACAAGAACAAGTGTATGATGGAACTCCTGATGAATACATGGTTGGGATCACTGGAGAAGTTTATAGTGCTCTCAAGCTTGAGAAAACATTGGTTGGTGCTTCCGCTCAATAATAGAAAACTTTAATACACACAAGTACACAAAATGTTAAAAGGATAAAAAAACCCTCTACTTTAAGGAAGTGTGTTCGTGAAGATGAACTAGAAGCATTGATACATTGCTTTTATTGAATTGGTGTCCATGATTGGTACCAAAATTTGACAGAGAATCAAAAGATTAGATTGGATGTCATGCACTTTGGATAATTTTTAAAAGTTAAGTTGTGGAGCATCATCTATTATCTTATAGATGACATTACATATCTTTGAAATTCAGCTATTAACACATTCAAATTCACTATATTTGAGCTTACCCTGACTCTAGAGGGCGTTGCACACATAACATGACTAAAGTGTCATGGAAAGACTGTCAATGCTTCAAAGTTTGGTAATTTTCAAAACATGTCAAATTTTGTTGAAAACAATCAACCATAAATTTGAGGGTGATAAGATCAAGCTATCGTGGTTGAGAGAGAGATATGACATTCAAATATGTGTGAAAAAAGGTGTAGTAGCAATTAGAAAACCAATAATTGAAGGTTGTGTAAGCAAAGAAATGGAGTTGAGGGCATTTTTTTCTATTTTTAGAGAAATTGCATATTCATCGATAGTAGTTGCAAGATAATTAATGTATCATATATCAAATTATTGGTTAACTTGGACACAATCAATGACTATTCTTGGGGGGTAGCTGGACTTGCACACTTGTATGCAAGCCTCTCCCAATTGAAGACTAAGGGAAAACAAAATTTGATTGTGTTGTTGGTAGTGTTGCATGTATGATAGGCGATTATGACTTATGTTTTGTTTATGTGGTTCTTAAACTTTTATTGATGTTATGTGAGTAGGTGGTAACCTATATTGGCAACTCATTGAATTAATAGGTTTGGATATGGGAGCACCTTCTCATCATGAGATCATGCAAACGTGATAAAATGCTTATGCTTTCACACATGACAATATGAGTAATGTCACTTAAAAAGGAGGTGGTGGAGGAGGAGGAGGCAGAAGGTATATCTTGCCATAAAAAGGGTAAGCAACAAACATTCTATAGACATAGCATGACACGAGAAAGAAACATAGGACATTGCTTTGGTCTCTTATGTGATCTTATCAAGGATCAAGTAAGTATATATGTAGTACAAGGAACTATTTAGTGTGAATAATTATATATTATGTGTCATAAGTGTTGAAACTTTATTTTGTAGGTCATTTTGAGGCCTTTACGAATATAAAAAAGATAAGAACTAGGACATGGTTGGTCTTGCAAGAGAGTTCATTGAGAAAAACATATGGATGCACACGATAAACGAGGTTGAGCGATAAATAGCGAGTCATATGGTCAGACAATTGGAAAAAAGGGTTAGCTAGCATCCAAACTTGCTTCTTTTGTGAGTTGGACAGATAGCTACAATGTAAAAGACCAATCAAAGGATTTTTCCAATGCTTTTAAGAAGAAATTGAATAACTAGAGCCATGGTGGAGATGAGATCAAATACAACAAACAAATTAGGTTTGCATCGGGATATAGAGAATCTGTTAAGCAACAGTTCACTACCAGTTCTAAATATGTCATGAAGATTGAAATAGTAATGCATCCTATTCACTTTGTAAAGCCATTAAAAATGTGGTTGGGTTCATATAAAATTTGGATTGAACATGTTACATTACACAAGACAGGCCAACTGAGGACTGACTTGGGAGTTGCATCAATTGACTTGCAAGTGCAATTGGCAATTGCTAAAGTAGAGACTCGAGAGGCTGAAGCAGTGTGTTGAGAGCTATGAGCAACTTTGTAGGAGAAAGAGAATGTACTCATGAAAAATAAAGAGATGTTGGCTACCCAATAACACTTCATAGATATTGTGGAGCAAACCATCCAACAACATAAGTAAACAATCCAACAACTTCATGCATGTTTGTTTGCACTGCAACATCCTCAAGAGTCCTAGACCATAGATGACATGACACCATTTTATTCATAATATATATAAATCTGTATATAAACCTAGATATGTAAATGATGATTTGTAAGTTGATTCTACAAAATCATGCATGTCTTTATTAAATGATAACCTCCTCCTATGAATGCATGAATGAATTCAGAATGATTCAATGAATATGCTAACCTCCTATTAAATACCAGCACATTCACAACTAATAAATGTGTGTCAGTTACACGTTTAATGATTGATGACCTCATATGAACAAGTGAGCGAATTCATAATAATATGTTCAATAACTGCTAACCTCCTAATAAATACCATCATATATGAGACTAATGGATGTATCTCCTCAGCAATGCCTTTAATACCTGCTAACCTCCTATGAATGAGTGAGTAAATTTAGAATAATCATTTAATAATTGCTAACCTCCTAGTAAGTATCATCACATCCAAGACTAACAGATGTGCATTTTCTCAGCTACACATTTAATATCCACTAACCCCCTATGAATGAGTGCATGAACTTAAAACAATCCATTTAATAGTTGCTAACTTCTTATTAAATACCATCACTTTCAAGAGTAATAGATGCACATCTCTTCAAGTACGAGTTTAATACTTGCTAACCTCTTATGAATGAATAGTAAATTTAGTGATCTATTTACTTGCTAACCTCTTATTAAATATCATCACATTTGAGACTAATACATTGCATCTCCTAAAGTACACATTTAATAGTTGCTAAATAACTATGAACTATTTAGTGAATCCAGAATGACCCAATGATTCAATTCAACTTGTGACATTAATGATCAAAAGTGTATACATGCTTCAACAAATGATAGTGTATATACAAAAAGGCTATGCACTTGTACGTATGTTAGAAGTTGTACTCCAATTTAACCAGTACATATGAAACACAACTTTATTATATATACATTAATGAAGTTTTGCTCTCAACTCCCACTTCCACTTGGTGCTGATGCTCTTGTTCTTGGCCTCACAACTGTTGTTTGTTTTGCGCTTTGCCTTGAAGTTATTGGTTGTTATGTTGTTTCCACCACAGTTGCAACCATCGCCTCATAATCTTTTATTAATGAGTCAGAATGTTGTGATGTGTTCCTAGAAGATAATTTAAGTAAATTACAAAGAACATTTTGAATTCTATAAATGATGATGACTAATAAATGAGCTAAAGAATATCACTACCTGGGTGAAACCTGGTGTTGAGACAACTCATGAATTTAATGACAAATAGTCCACAATCATATAAGTAACAAACTTGAATTATTCTGAAAATACCCATGTTGTTGAATGAGAATATATAGTATGTAATATGAATTACCAATTATCTTAGAGAGGAACATTTAAACAAAATATGTTTTTCAATCTCTATAAGCATTAAATATGAACCACTCCACCCAAAAGTAGACCTGAATGAAGCACAACAAGAAGCAATTACATAAGCACATGCATATTTGTAAACATGTTTTAATGAAGATGATCACATTAAATGTTCATACCGTATCTTTTACATCTTTGTTCATATAAGTTGCATGAGGGAGAAAATTGTACAACCTAAAATCTTTTTTCTCATATCCTTTTCATAAAGAACCCAGTGATTGCTATTTCAATTGAATGTAATCAACATCTGAAAAAATTCAAAATACATGCAACATTGAAACATGGATGCATGGTATGTATTATATAAGTAATTGTAACTACACATGAGGTGCAAACTTTGTCACACTCATATTGTGGATGGATCAAGTTCTTATTATCCATGAAATCACGCGCATAACTGAAATTGTCCCATTGCAACATTTGTTGTGGTTCAACCTACAAAGCAAACAATCAGAATCAGTAAGTGGTGGAAAGAGGTTAAGTGCACAGTAAGGACATACCAAAAACCACATGAGGATGAAATTACACTTGAACACAGGTTTGCCCGAGTCTAGGTCATGCTTATTCTCTTCTCGTAAATGACTCATGTAATTATTTAAATGCTACGATATTGACATGTCCATTAAGGTTGAACTAAATCAATACATTATAACTAATAAACAAACAAGAAAATCCAAGTCTTACATCACTTGTCGGCTTAGACTCTTCGTTAATCAAGAATACATGTGAATTTTGATCCACATCTGACCCCACTTCTGACTTATCTTTGTAGCTCATCTTCTTGCACATGTTATTATTAAACATTATAAATGCATTAACACTATTACCGTTTTCAATCATGTCACTATAAAGTACAACTTTCCACAACTTGTTTTTTGCTATTTTGATGCTTTGCTAAATATTTGGTCTTTTGAGTGTCTTTTTTGTTCGACGTTGTCATGTTTTTATCGTATCTTCCACAATAAATCTCACTTATTGCATAAAGACAAATGCATAATCACATAGTTATATAAAAGCAAGAGAAATAAGATAATCATTTCTTATATCAATAATCCTATATCAATAGTGTAATAGTATTGAAACATACTTTTTGATGCCGCCTATTGTGGCCAACCTCACCACATGCTACACTTGTATGGTGACTTCTTTTGGTGTTGTCTTTCTTTTCTTAACCTTAGGATGCCTTGGTTTGCATCCCACTATTGGTGAAAGAAGTGGAACAAGAGGTTTTGCATAGATGTGTAGAATATGATTTGCCATAGACATAAATGAAAATATATTATATGTAACTCTATATGCTTCAACCTTATAGTATTCATCGCAGAAGTCTTCTGGCATCTTCCTCTCATACTAGATGTATGTAATTGCATGCTCACATGGAAGACCATTGACATGCCACTGCAGACATGAGTGTGTGCTTCTCAAAATCATCACTGTAATTATGATTCTGGTCATGAGATTCATACCAAAAATGAAGGCAATGTATGACATCAACATGAATTTGTTGTGCATCTATTCTTAATTTATCTACCTTTTTTTCGTATAAGGCACAACAATGCTTACCATTTTTTACTCGACTTTCTTCCATTTTTTAAATAATGTCATCAACATGAGATGAAGTCTCTCTATTATAGGAATTAGAGGCTTGTTACGCACGGGTAGAATTCATGCATTAAAGGATGCCATTGCATTGGATGTTAAGCAATTATATCTTTTTCCTAGAAAATATGAGTTTGCCCAATACTATGGATCCATGTTTGTATCAATGTAATCATATACAACTTGATTTTTTTCTCATACCTTCTCAAGAAAGTATAGGCATTGTTCTTTTGTCATTGCTTATGTTGTGCTCCACCAAAGTGCAATCATAGGTTAACCAAATTTTGATGTGAAATTGATTGTCAGATGCTTTATGCAATATCTGATGTAACACATACCTTGTCACACATTGAGAACAACATACAACAACCTTGGATGCCTGCTCGAGATCATTGCCAACTCTTCTTTCTCATGAAAAGAGTCAAAGTGGGCGAGTTCTTGCTTCACACTATCCGAAAACCATTCTCATGAATCTTTGGACTTGTTATCTACCACTACAAAGGCTACAAGAAACAACTCATCACATAGATCCTTAGCAATCGCAGACAACAATATTTCTTTGTATCTCCCTTTTTAGGAATATTTTATCTACCATAAGAATAGGGGTGACACCCTTGTTGAAAACCATCAATGCATAGACAAAAAGATAAGAAAAAGTACTTAAAACTTCTCTATTTATCTCACTCGATGGCCCCTAAAGTTCCATGGTTCACTCTCGTCAAGTGTTCCAAATATGTTGAAAGCTTCATGAAAGATTCTTTGAGTGTACCATACAATACTTCCTTTGTATATTTCCTTCTATGCCATGTTTGTTTGTAACCTCTACACTTTTCTCATAACTAATGTTATTGACAATTTATCTTGCAATCATACAATCTATCGCGAATAACACCTGAGATCTATACAAAAGGGATGTTCTATGCTCAAAGGTTGCCCAACAAACCGTTGCAAATATGATCACTTACATATGTTTTTATTTAAAATAAAGAAGATACACAAACCCTAGTGCAATGGATTATCCATGGGCAATCCTCCTCACTTTGTTGATTTTCTCTCATGCATATAACAATCACTCTCTGTTTGTCGCTCCTCGTATATTTTGTTTTGTAGCTATTTATGATGACATGATTTTTCAAAAAATCATGACAATGATTCATATCATTAAACCTTTGACCAACATTGATGTTTGCATAACTAGAGTGTGTTGTTAACCATTGAAAAAACTTCTTGGTTGTTGATTAATTTAGTTTGCAATCATTCAAACAATTTACATGCTTCTTTTTCTTCTATGATTTTCAACTCATCTTCATTATATGAGAAATTGGTGACAGAGAACCTATGCAAACAAATGCGTAAAATAATTTTAGGAGTTAAGCTTTATGCTACATGACTGCTCATATAACTCCGCATATCATGTACCCAGCTTTTCAACTACCAGTGCTGAGTTATCTTTTTCTGGCACTACAAATACATAATCTTCAATGCTTTCTAATTGACCTATTGTTTTAGAGTCTCCTTCATCCTCGACTACATAGTCATTATTATTTCATCTCTATCTTCTAAATCACAGCTACCAATAGGTGGTTATTCAGATGCCTAAACCATATTATTTAGTATAGTGTTTAATTCATCGTTTGCTTACAACCTTTCATCATAGTGAATAACCACATAAAGAACACTAGTAGATCAAGAATTTAGCTCATGGTTCAAACAAGTGTAGCACATTCTTTGTGCATCTACAACTGAATCACAGTTTGTACTAAGGATGTTCTTCATGCTCTGCACATGGTTGCACCCAACATCTATACCACTAAAATATTGAGACAATTGCGCATTCTTCTCCCGCCTAAGAGGATTATCTACATTAGTGATTGACTGTGAAATGTGCACATTGTGAACATTTCATAGCTCTACATCACTAAAATCTTGGGAAACATGGATGTTCTCTGCATTCATGTTGTCTACAATACTCACATTTTGAGAGAGCTGAATAGTTTCATGATGACTGCCCCCAAGTCCGATGTTCTTCATTGTTTGGGATAACTCTATATTCTATGGGAAAATACCATGATTATCTAAAGCACTAGATACTTTGTGAATATTTTGTGCTACTCTGGGCACATTTTGTTTACGATTCACTTTTTGAACATCGATTTCAAAACTATCAATATTTTCTATTTGGTGGGGTGACATTCATTGTCTCGATAATTCATTTACCACGACTGAGACAATTAAGTAAGCATCTCCACCACAACACATGGAATCCATGTCATCAGTCATCTAGAACAAATGTCATTTTTTTTATGTCTTTAGAATGGCTATATTGAAAGTCCATCTGCTATTTGAGGTACCTAGTTTTGTGAGACATCACTGCCATAAATTCACTAAACTTGTTATTGGGTATCATTATAGAGCTCCACGCAAGTGCATTCTCAAAACAATAATATACTTTAACCCTTTGAGAGTCCATCATCAATTGCCTACATCAACCACATGAACACCTCACACACTCACATTTTTGAAATCTTGTAAAATCCCCTTCATCTAAATGATTTATAATTTATTGCATTCATTCAACATAAAGAAAAAAAAAGAATATGTCATGGAGGTCCTCAATTAAGCACAAATAATCAAAAGAATTAACAAATAAAGAATGCATCATAACATACAGACTCACCTACTTGCACTTCTGAAATCTTGCATAACTCCCTTTATCCAAATGATTTATAATTTATTGCATTCATTCAACACAAAAGAAAAAAATGAAGAACATGCCGTGGAGGTCCTTAACTAAGCACAAATAATCAAAAGAATCAACAAATAAAGAATAAAACATAACATATGAACTCACCTATCACACTAAATTTCAGGGGGACAAATTAATGGTCACAAGGTCTCTGCAGGGAAAAGTAATGGTTGCTAGGGTTATTGTAGAAGAGAAAAAATTTAGCCTAATGCTTTGTGCATCCAAAGTTCTTGCACCTTCACATGAAAGAAAAATAGTCACCCATGAAAGGCCACATGGCAGAAGAAGAGAACAAAGTTAGTTGGGGTTAGGGTATTAGGGTTTTTATCCATACACATAAAGAAAGAAGAACCATTAATGTGGATTCTTTTAGTATATGGTTTCTTTTAGTAAAATTCTAATATGGATTCGGATCCGAGTTTGACTTATTTTTTATGATATGGTTTCTTTATGTAAAATCTGAATGTACATTCAAATTAATTTACATTCATATATGATTAATCAAGAATAATAGATGTGCAAACAATCACATCCGAATAATAGATATGCATTTTCTCAGTTATGCATTTAATAGTTGTTGGCCTTCTATGAACGAGTGAGTGAATTCAAAATGATCCGATAATTCTACTAACCTCTTATTAAATACCATCACATTCGATACTAATAGATGCATATTTGCTCATCTATATGTTTGTTAGCTGCTGACCTCCTCCTCAATCAAATCACTTTCAAATTCAGGATGGATTTGATGCATATTAAAATTAATTTTGGGTTCAGATTTATATTAAAATGAAAGATTCATTTTATGAGCTAACCTACCATCACATCTGAGACTAATAGATGTTGATATTCTCAAGTACGTGTTTAATAGTTGTCAAATACCTATAAACCAGTGAGTGAATTTAGAATTATTCAATGAATCTACTAACCTTCTATATGAAAACAATTACATCCGATATTAATAGATGCACATCTCCTCAGCTATGTGTTAAATAGTTGCTAACCTACTATCAATGAGTGACTGAATTTAAAATGATTCAATGATTCCACTAATCTCCTAGTAACTACCATAATATCTGAGACTAATTGATGCATATCTCTTCATGTACACATTTATTAGTTGTTAATTTTCTACTCAATCATATTACTTTTGAATTTAGGATGGATTTGATGCAGATTAAAATTAATTTTGGGTTCAAATTTAGATTAAGATAAAAGTTTCATTTTTAGTGCTTTTGGACATTCATAATTGGTTGGGGTTTTGTTGCACGTATTATTTAGTTAAACACTTTCTTGAATATTTCTTTTCATTTGACTAAGAAAGAAACACAAAATGAAACTTTACAAACTTTACAAATTATTTTTTAAACGATTGTAATATGAACTGGAGTTGGGGGAGGTGGTTTGGAAATTGGTCTTCCCAAAAATGAAACATTTGTTTGGTAGCAGATGGGGCAACAAAGACTACTCTTCTACATCCATACGACTACCTTTGTCCTCCTCCTCATCTTTCTCATCATCGTCGTCCTCCTCCTCTTTATTCTCATCCTTCTCCTTATTCTTATCCTCTTTTTTATTCTCCTTCTGATTCACGTCCTCCTACCCATGATCCTCTGACTAGGCCAGTTGTTGTCTTGCAAATCACTGTTGGGGAGCAGAGAAGGCCGGTTTCCATGGACAAGCCTCTGTAAAGTGGTTGCTAAGTCCTCTTCTTCTGCCCATAGAAAAGTGTTGGCAAAACTTTGACACTTGTCCTGTAATTTGCGGTAGTTGCTTAAAAATATCATTTTCCAAAATTTACACTCGAGACCAACCTAAACCTACATAGGACAAAAAATGGTGGAGACAATTTGGTCCTTGAATAGGAACACAATATTGTTGACCATGAACATTGAATCATTCACTTTCTTCATGTCATCCATGTATTCAAACGAGGCATGGATAACACTAATGTTGGGGTTGTCCTCCTATATATCAAAGTTCACCATCCCCTAGCAATCAAATCATCTTCTTAATCCTTTAAGGATGTTCTAGTCTAGGAATGTGAATGACAAATGCCCAATCAGACAGAATTGGAAACCCCTTTTGCACTCAGAATGGTATCGAGAGGAGATATTGATCATTGCACAGTTACCCTAAGAGTAAAACTGTCTTTTCAGGTAGCAGGATCCTTGAGATGTGTTATCGAATCTTTACCTTGATCTTGAGAGAGTTGGGCCTATTATTGAGGGACCAAGATCTGACATAGGAGAGTCAATGAGTGCAATGGAGGGAGGCGAACTAGGGAGATTTTGAGTGAATGAAGCACTCCATACTCAGTTTTACCTCTCGATAAAGTGTTGATCATACATAAATTTTGCATTTTATACATATAATTCTATGCATGATCCATCAAAAAATGTATTAAAAACCCATTCTTGTCAAAGTTTTTGAGAAATTGCTTTAAAATCAAAATAAAGATAAAATCACCAATTTCAAACCTTGTATTTTTTTTACAGTATTTTAGTTAGTTTAGAAATTTTCAACTAAAGTTTAATTAGTTTAGGAGATGCAACTAATATTTTATTTTGTTTAGAACTGTTCTTTTTTTGAAATACATTTTTAGAAGAGTGTTTATTTGGAATTTTTGAAAATTAATTGGAGTTTTTTTAGAATATCATGTTTTGACCTAAATAATTAGTATAAAAACTAACTTTTTAGTAGAGAGGGGCATCTTTCCTCTTGGAATTCATGCCCCTCTGCCTTCCTCCCTCTCCTCTCTTCTTCCCTCGTTTCGTTCTTGGCTGGTTTCTCCCTCGATTTTTCATTTCTCCTTCGTTTCATCTTTGCTTCTGACCTTTGCTATCACTAGCTTCTTCTTATCTTCATCGTCAAAGGCACGTGTAGCCCGGAGAAAGACCACATTCTTCTTATCAACCCCTCCATCAGAGGTAAACAACAAGGTTTGCTTCTTCTCCCTCCATCTCTTTATTCATTTTGCATTTAGATCAAATTTAAGTTGTTCTATTGCATGCATCTAAAAAAATATTTTAGAATTATATACAGCATATTTTATTTTCATTAATCTTGCTTCATTTAAAATAGTTGTTTCATGATTTGCGTTTTTTGCATATTAGATTAGAGTACATGCATCATAGAATAATTTAGGGTGTCGTGTTTTAGTCTAGTTAAAATATTTTTTTTAGGACACGCAACAACTTTATTTTTTTGGGGGATTATTGACAAACCTTTGTGATTGGCAGATTCACGTAGGGTTGTGTGACTTTGCAAAATGCCAACAGATCAGCGGGAGCATAGATATTTATCAGACAATATTTGCAGATTTTTTTTTCTCCTTACCTGTTCAAGACCATGATTTTCTGGTCTACAAAAGTCAGTCCCGGTCATTTAGGAAATGCAAAACCGATCTGCATCATTCTGGTGGAAGCAGGCATAACGTTGAACTGAATCACGCAGTCCATGCATGTGTTTGTGTGTTTATCTAATTAGTTTACTTCCAAAAGTTCTTTTTAGCGTAGAATAGGTCGTTAATTCAGTGTTTGTGTGTTTATCTAATTAGCATGTTTTAGATTTTATGTTTTATGTTAATTAGTCATAATTCAATTCACATTTTTTTAGTATGTTTTAAATCTCTAGTGTAGCTGAATTAAGTCATGTGAATTTGTGCTTGCATTTAAATACTTTGTTTTAAAAATCTGTCTTTTGTTTCATTAATTAGTCATTTAGTAATTTGGCATTAGGTTAATCAATTATTTTAATATAATCGAGTAGATTAGATTAATTTATTTCATAAACTTTAATTAGTAGTTGTTAAGTTCATGTTTGCTTGAATTAGAATTAGTAATTTGTATATTTTATTTCAGATTTAGTTAGATTTGATTAAGTGTTAATATAGTTAATTTAGATTCAAGGTTTTAATGTTTTAGATTAGTTAGTTATGGTTTGTTACATGTCAAGATTATTTGTTTTGAATTAGTTAGTTTCTTTCTTGTTTCTAGTTAGTTAGTTGTTTCAAGTTGTTACTTAGTTAGTTATTTGTTACAAAGTTTGTTAGATTCTTATTTTTCATGTTTTGAATTACACTAACATTGAATTATGGCATAGTTTTCTTTCTTTTGTCTTTTTATTTTGTAGGAGAGCGGTTGTGCGTGCGATAAGCCCTTAAAAGTACTCTCAAAGAGCTTTCTGAAGTCCTTAAAAGGTCTTCTGAAAAGGCCTTTCGAGTCCCTCAGAGACCCCTTAAGTAGTGATCATATTAAGATGTATGAAAAATATAAGTAGTGAAGATCAAAGGGACTAGATCTCAAGTAACTAAAAACCCTTTTTCTTTTATTTTAGCTTTAGGTTTATTTATTTTTTAATTTGGGTTTGTAATAAGGTCATTTATTATTTTTGAGTCCTCTACAAGAGGGTAACTCATTATAATTAGTTAGTTATTTTTATTTATTTAATTTTTTAGCAATAAAGCTTTCATTTTTGTGAAATACAAAGATTTTTGCTCCGTTCTCTAAGTTCGACCAAGATATCACCCTATTGTGAGCCAATTTTTATTATTTGGTGTCTGACTTTCACAGAACGTTTTTATCAAAAATATCTTTTTAAAAAATTTATTTCATAAAACATACACCAAGTGCCTTGTTGAAACACGAAGTTGTTGATCCCCAAATTTTGAAAAACAAAAGATTTTTCAATTTTTTTTTATTTGGATCGAAAACTAGATCCAAACTTGAGATTTGAGAGTTATGGGGTTTGCTCTTCAAGTTGCACACATTTCCTCCTCCGTTGAGCATAAATTATCTACATCAGGAGCTCGAAATCTTCATCATTGGCTTCAGCTTGCAGGTTTTCATACCTCGTATGCAGGTCATAAAAAAGGATGAGCTTGATGGTGAGTCACTACCAAGGCTTGAAAAAAGATAAAAAATATGAATAATATACGAAAGTTAAAAAATTTCACACTTATAAAATAAACATAAAAAAAACAAATCTCACATTGAGGTTGATAGCCCTTTCTTTCGATGTGACGAGCATGATGAAAGTTGGGAAGCACTCCAGCTAGGCACCGACTTCGAAAGTAGGTGAAATAGGAAATCTAGGTCCTAAGCTAGGCTAATTAGGCTTAGCTAGGTCTAATTGTGTTGGCAGAATGTAGGCGCAACTAGATAAAGGGATAGGGTGGACCCCAATTTATAGAGCTACTTGGTGGATTCTTACACAATTCTCTGATATCCAGATTTGTCCAGGAATGAGATTGCAGGATCATTAGCCAAAGTTTGAAAGAGCTCCTCTGATTGACTAAGGAGGTTACTAGCTGGATCTAGCCATTAGATAGACTACATAGGATTTTGGAATTTAAGATTGAACTATGTACTATCTCACAATTACGTGAGACATAGATAATTAAGGAAATTAACGGTTTATCTCTAAAATGACACACATTTTTTTGAACCAAATAAAATGTTGATATTTTGCTAACAACCATTCATCTTTTTTACCAATATGCTACCTGGAGGGCTGGATGGACTAATAAAAGCAAATGGAGTCAATGTGGACAGTGAATGAACTTCGATGACATTGCATGCTTTACTGTGCTATTGCACTTGATCTGTTGTCCATCTTTCATTGGACCCCACATCTAACAGGCCCTTGAGATGAAGGATCGTCAGGTGCATCAACACGCTCAAAGTGTACCAAGTGATTAAACCTTATCCTCCATCGTCAATGCTTGTCAGGATGACATGGGATGGCAGTTAATAGAGGACTCTTCACATTAACGTGGGAGTGTGTAAAGCACGTTTCGTATTTATTGCTGTGAAGTGGCCACGCCAAGGGTGTCCCCCACTCCCCTCTCTGGCGCCGTGGCTCCTCCTCCGCCTCTACCATCCCCTGCCCTCCCTCGCATTCCACCCTTTTATCACTCTCCTCACACTCTCCCCCTTTCTCTCACTGCTTCCCCCCTCTCTCATGCAATACGTACAACACCCCCATATTACTAACTAGTTATTATCCTCCCCCCCCTCTCTCTCTCTCTCTCTCGCGCGCGCGCGCCATTCTTGAACTTCCAACTGAGACTGCTCTCTCTCTTTCTCTAATTCCTCTTCTTCTTTGGTCTTCTTCTTCCAGGGTTTCTCCTTTTCTCTCAACACTCCCAAACCCCTATCTCCATCGTCGGCCGACATCAGGCAGCCATCTGCGGCCACCACCGTCAATGTCCATCTCTAGCCTCTTTCGACCGCCGTCAGCCCCCAGCGGCAGCCATCTGCGGCTCTTGCTCTTTTGTCAACACTCCCAAACCCCAAACCCACATCCCCACCGGTTGTTTCTCCTTTTCTCTCAACACTCCCAAACCCCTATCTCCATTGTCGGCCATCAAGCAGCCATCGGCGGCTACCGCCGTCAGTGTCCATCTCTAGCCTCATCAACCTCCGTCGGCCCCCAGCGGCAGCCATTTGCGGCCACCACCACCAGCGTTCATCTTTAGCCATCATCGACCGCCGTCGACCCTCAGCGGCAGTCATCTGTGGCTTTTGCTCTGTTGTCAACACTCCCAAACCCCAAACCTCCATCACCACCGGCTCTTGCTCCTTCTCTTTCTACGCTACCAAACCCCTATCACCTCCGTCGCCCCCCAGCGGCAGCCATCTGCGGCCACCACCGTCAGCGTCCTTCTATAGCCATCATCGACCACCGTCCATCTCTAGCCGTCGAACGCTCCGAAACCACCATCACCACCGTTGGCCCCCAGCGGTAGACATTTGCGACAACCTCTACTCATCGTGGCAGAGCTCAGCCAACAAAGCACCTCCCGATCTCTCTCTCTTTCTCTCCCTCTGCACAACATTGGTCGCAGACACGCATATTCCCCCTCTTGTATCGAGCACCTCTCGGTCTTCACAACGCAGTTTTTCGCCATAGAGCGCTCCGCCTAGTCCGCACTCCCCATCCTCAATGGATTGTCGCTGAGATCAAAGATAACCCCAGCAGCCTTGGTGAACTCCCTGTTTCAGTCCTAGAGGAACAGTATCGTGTCTCCAGCCTTCAGATTGGCCTTCCATTTTCCCTGCAAAGGTCTCGTTAAAGGAGACGGTAAGTCTCTCTCTCTCTCTCTCTCTCTTTTTGCTGAGGATGAGAGGCAAGTCATGGGAGCCCGATCGATTTTGGAGTATCTCATGTAGTCGTTCGGTTTCTCGCAACAGAGAGGCTCTCCGAGAGTTGGCGGATGGGATTAATGCTTGGGCCTTTGCTGTGTCGCTCTGAAAGTGGGGGGCTCCCGTTAGGGCCCCTTTCAGGTTGTCTCAGGGATTCTTCACATCCTTAGCTGGGTTCCTGGTCTGCGGCTTGCGTCGACAAGCGCTTGATTTAGCTGAAGTTTGGGGGTTTGTTAAGTCCCTTCGCAGAGAATCTCTTGAAGACAATGGGATTCAGGGGTCGCTCAATGTTCCTTTTTTTCGGCCGTGCTCTAACAAAGATGTATTAGAGGGGTGGAAGTTGGTTAGGCCGGCATGACAACCCTCTTGCTGTAACCTTAGGTGACGGGCCGATGTGGGTCGGGCAAAGCCGTGGGACTGGTGGTGTAATGTGTGTTTCAATCGCAATTTTCGTTCCAGAGTTTTTTGTCATAGGTGTGGCTCGGATAGTTTGAGAATTCGACATATCGTTTGTCTCGCCGGTGAGTCTCGTATGCCAAAACCTTCACCACAGGTCAGAGAACGGGTACCTGCTCCTTGTAGACCTGGTGTATCTTTCTGTGATGTGGCGCATGTGTGTACATTGGAGGCGGGCACCTTTCCATTTTCGGCGGTTAAGATCGGATCGCTCTGGGTACCGTTGAAGATATCTGATGTCGTATGTTCGTTCCGCAAGGCCGATCATTCACCAGAGTTCTTTCGCTCATATCTCAGAGCAGTCATCGAGAAGCGTCCTTATCAGTCGGCTAGCTGTCACATTCGCCCTAACGAGTTAATGAGTACGACTGTTCTCGAGATGGAGTGTGGGTCAACTTGCATGGAGAAATTTTTGGGCTCTGTTCGTACATCCAACGTACGTTCATCTGGTTTGCCTCTTCGATTATTGGGTCGCCAGCACAATCTTGCTTCTGAGAGGTGTGCTGCATTTATCGCCCATGATGGATCCGGGGCTCGTTCATTTTTTGATGATCGTGAAATCTTTTGTTCTACCGATTCTACTCGTCGTATCTTGACGAGATTCTTACCGCATAAAGGCGTCCTGGTTTGCATGGGGTCTGCCCAACGTGTTTTTTTGGTTTTACCTGCGTGGTCTCAATTTCTCCTTGCATGTCACAACAAACTCAATTTCTGTGTTCGACGGACTGCCTGCCCGATCAAGACGGGGGTTATCCTGTGGAGGTTCTCGGAGCACCTGTTCAAGGGGTCTCAGAGGTCTCTTGCTTGCAACCTGTGCATCCACAACCTTGCCCAGATTTGTTACGTTCGGAGTGTGAGTCACAAGGGGTGGATGACAGGTTCGTCATATGAGGTATGTCCTTCGCCGAGGCTGCGTGGGCATTAAGAGTGCAGATTTCACCCGGACAACTTTCTTCGATCCAGCAGCAGATTGTTCCTCGAGCACGATCGACGGACAGGGTTGCAAATAGTCTTCGTAGAGTGAAATCATTGGCCCGTTCGCAAGCCCCGTTTCAAGAAGATGGATCAAGCTCAGTGCGACACTCAGTTAGGCAAAGGCGTACTAGGATGCTCCCTCATTATTTATCATGAAGATGTGTATTTGGAATATTAGGGGCATGAATTGCTCTCGTAAGCGCTTGTTTTTAGCTAATTGGATTAGATATGAAAGTCCGAACATCGTTGCAATTTGTGAAACCAAAATGGAGGATATTTCGTTATCAGTGGCGTCTTACTTATGGAGAGGTACAACATATGCTTTTAAACCGGTCGTTGGGTTTGCTCGGGGCATCCTGGTTCTTTGGAAAACTTCTCTTAAGGCGACAATAGTGGATATTGGTCTTTATTTCATCTCTCTTTATGCAAACTTGTTGCTGTCGCTACAAGATGTCCTCTTCACCTTTATGTATGGTCCTGTCGTGTCGTCCTGGCGACCAACTTTCTGGGCTGACTTGGACCGAGTTTTGGTTACCTTTGGAGCTTTAGTGCTTATGAGGAGATTTCAATTGCCTGTTGTCTACGCAGGATTCTAGTATACTGGTTCTTCTCAAGTCCTTTATTAGGGGGTTTCAGGAGTTTGTTCGGCGAAACCAGCTGTACTTGGTACCTCATGTGGGGGAGCAATTCTCGTGGTCAAATATGAGGTCTCGCCCTTGCTTGCGAATACTTGATTGTGTATTTCTCTCTCCAGATCTATTTCTCGCAGTCCCGGATGTCACTGCATGCCTGATGTCGCAGACCATGTCCGATCATGGACAACTAACTGTTTCTTGGGGCGCAGGCTTTAAAGCGTGTCGCAGGTTCTCCTTTGAGGAATGGTGGGTTCGTGTACCAGACTTTCAACAGCTAGTTGGTCAATCGTGGGCTGAACCAGTTTCAGGATCTTGGGTGGCCATCCACATTCATGCAAAGCTTCTTCGTCTTCGGCATCGTATTAAGGAATGACTCAGCTTTAACAACCTGAACAAGTTTAGGTTCATCGGCCAGTGGGAAGCTGAGCTCTCCTCTTTGGCCCAATGTCAGGTCGATCTTGTTGGTATGTCGGAGGGTCAAGTGCTTCAATTACAGGAGTGTATTGTTGTCCTCTCTGCCCTCATTGCAGAATGGCGAGCGTGAGATGAGCTTAGATGAAAATTGAGAGCCAGAGTTGCATGGTTGGCAAATGGCGATGATAATACACGATTTTTTCATATGAACGCATTAAATAAGTACAGAAAGAATCGGTTCCTCTCGATCGAGATCGATGGATGCCAGTTTGGTCATCATAATTGCCTGCCAGCTATTACTTCTTATTTCTTCAGGTTGTATTCGACTGACGTAGGCATTGGGGGGTCATTGGCGATATGGGTTATAAGCGGTTGGCGGCAAACCAATCTGTTCCTCTGCAGGCTCGATTCACCGAAACTGAGATTTCTAATGCTATTAGCAGCCTCTCAGGGTGGAAGGCCCCATGCCTTGATGGTTTCCACGTAGACTTCTTCAAAGCTTTTTGGCCAATTGTTAAAGCTGACCTGCTCCAGTTGTTCGATGAATTCTATCGCAATGCCAGGCTGCCTAAACCATACCATGTGACAGTCATTTTTTTTATTCCTAAAAGGCAAGGGGTGTCAGACATATCCAACTTCAGGACGATTTCTGTGATGGGCGCTCTGTATTGCATTATATCTAAGGTGTTTGCTAACTGGTTGCGCTGTCATTGATCAACTTGTCTCTTTGAATCAAAGGGATTTTATTCTAGGTCAAAGTGTGCAAGGGTCATTTATTTGTGCAATTGAGCTTCTTCACTCTTTACAGTCGACTGGAGCATCATACTTCTTGTTAAAATTGGATTTTCACAAGGCTTATGAGAGTCTGACATGTGTTTTTCTGTTTGAATCTCTAACAAATATGGGATTCGACAACCGGTTTATAGCATGGGTTAAGGAGCTGGTCACAAAATCAGTGTCGTCGGTGTGCATCAACGGACTGAGAGGGGAAAAATTCAAGTTGGCTAGAGGTGTGCGATAGGGTTGTCCCCTAGCCCCCATCCTTTTTAATATCGCGGCAGAGGGTTTACCTATTCTCATGAAAAGGGAAGAACAAACAAGCTTCTTGAATTCGTTGGGCATTCCTGGTTTTGTTGGTCACACAATTCAATATGCAGATGATACTATAATATTTGGTCATGCGAATGTTAATCAAATGTCTAGGTTGTGCTTCATTATTAAAATATTCGCTGCAATTTCCGGCCTTCGCCTGAACGAGAGTAAGTGCGCTCTGGTCTTACTCAATGTTGACCCTCTCCTCCAATTGGCTGCTGCAAGGATCTTCAACTGCCCGATATCCGACCTTCCTGTTAATTTCTTGGGTCTATCATTGCACTCACTGTAGCCGTTGAGAACTTCGTCTTGGACGTCTACTATAGAGCGGGTGCAAGGGAGATTACAGTCTTGGAAGGACCGATATTTATCTTTTGCGGGACGATTGACGCTCATTCGCCATGTTTTGGCTAGATTACCAGATTTTCGTATGAGCATGTCCATTATACCGACGATAGTAGAACGAACGATTAACCGTTTGCTTTCGCACTTTCTTTGGTCTGGGAATGCTTCTCACAAAAAGTACTCGCTTGTTTCTTGGCAGCAGATCGTTCTCCCGAGGCAGCAAGGCGGCTTAGAGATTCCGGCTCTGAGAAAGAGGAGCATCGTTTTAGTCTTGAAGTGGGCATGAGTCGCTTCCACATCTCCATCTTCTTGGGCTACGTTTGTTAGGGAAAAATATGGTAGTCTACCTGACTCCCTTCTTTCGACACCCAGTTCAGTGTGTCATTCGTCCCTCTGGTTGGAGTGGCGAAAAACACTTCGCTCCTTCAGTGACAGGGATCTTAGGCCTGGCCATGGCTGCCCGTGGCTTCACTGGGCCATGGCGAGCGAAGATAGGTTCTCCATTAAGCAAGTTTACTATTCCTTGTTGTCATCCGGGATGGACTGGTTTTCCATTGATTGTATATGGGGTAAGGGGCCCGCTCCAAGGGCAAAAGCGTTGGCGTGGCTAGTCGTTCTGGATTGTGTTCAAACCCAGATTAATGTCAAGAAATGGGGGCTTTAATTTCCCAGCATGTGTGTTCTTTGCGAGAAGGCAGTAGAGGACACGACTCACCTATTTTGGTTTTGCCCGGTAGTTCTAGACCTATTCTTTCAAACTTGGGGTGCACCGCCTGTTCAAACTCGTTCGAGTTCTGTTATTCAGGACCTCTTGTTTGGTCCCATGAATTTACGAAACAAAAAAAAAGGGAGATTATTGTGGCAGGTATGGTTGTTTTCAGCATGGTGGGTGATATGGACTGAAAGAAACGATATCTTTTTCAGGGGCATCAAATTCAATTTTGGAAGGCTACGTCAGCGGGTTATGTCTGATGTGTATCTGGCTCTTAAATTACATAGTAGAGACGGGGGGTTGGATCTACTTGTTCTCTGCACTGTGCACAATCACCGTCTAGATGGTGGCTGTCTTACTCTTATGTTCCTCTCTCATCCAATATTCTGTTGGATGTATTTTGGTAATGTTGAATGATAAATGCTCTCTCTCTCTCTCTCTCTAGCTAGATGGGAAGAACACCTTGCTGTGCGAAACTTGGTTTGAAGAAAGGGAGATGGACGGCTGAAGAAGATGAGATATTGACAAAATATATTCAGGCAAATGGGGAAGGGTCATGGAAAATATTGCCCAAGAATGCAGGTTAGAAGCTACATTTTTCTTACTGTCTGTTTTTATTGGTCAGTTTTTCTTTGAGAATCTGTGCTTTCATTGAGAATCATTGAAGTGTTAGTTTTTCGGTTTCTACTTGGAAACTAATTAATTAAGATTAACTTCCTTTTGTGCTGAAATGTTTGACCTTTTATGTTGTGTTGAAGGATTATTGAGATGTGGGAAGAGTTGCAGACTCAGATGGATCAACTATCTTAGATCAGATTTGAAGAGAGGAAACATATCTGCAGAGGAAGAGGAAATCATTATCAAGCTACATGGATCATTGGGTAACAGGTACTAGTATGGATTTTTATCACAACACTTTCTGGTCTGTGTTTTAGTTGCTTAATTTCCTTGGTCTGGACCAACTGGAGGCTGCCATGAACTTGAGCTCATGATCAGCCTGGTTCGAGTTGTATAGTGTTGGTGCAACACCCGACTGTAGTGCTAAGGACGCCAACCTGGCTGGAGACAAAGAATGGGGTTGCTTTGGGATTACTCCTTGCTCTAGTGTCTGTAATTAGTGTCTAGAACTCTTTTTGGTTTAAGACAGGAGAGTTGGATCTACTAATGCTCTACCTCACTGATTGATAGAGAATGGCTGTTTTTACTACTAAGCTCTAGGAAAGTCCCCAAACAGCACCCACCCACACACACACACACACACACACACACACACACTTGGTAGGTGTTCATTTGGGTATGTCCCTGTACACACCTATCTTGGATCCAATACATTGGTTGGATAATCAAAAGATCCTAATAGATGTGATTTCCTTGATTTGTTTAGTAAAACAACAAATCTTGGATTATGTGATTACAACGTTCATGTAAGAAGGATATACATATTTTTTTGGGGGTAACCAGATCAACGGCTTACAATGTATCAAATTTTCAAAGTAAAAAAATCATAATTTTACTTCAAAAGAATATGATTAAACGTGTGATCCCTAGCAAAAAATCCATGACAAACACATGGATGGTATGAGAGAGAGAGAGAGAGAGAGATTATTGATCTGAGTGCTCAATTGGTGCACGCCTTAACCGGCTTATGTGTGCGTGTGTATGTGACCTAAGACCCAATGTTGTCAGTATCGGAATCAGACTTGTATCGTTTGGCCAAAGATTCAGGTGAATCGGCCGATACTGATTCTCAAGTGAATTGTTGTGAATCTGTCAAAAAATAATTAAAAATATTGTGTATCAGTAAGAACGTGACACATGTTAAAGATATAAAAAATAATGTTAAAAATTTAATTTTAACCTATTTTTATATTTATTATAATATTAAAAACTTTTATACCTACTGGGCAGTAATACAGAGGTCCCTTTTTCTGTTTTTTGAAATTGATTATATAGGTTAGACTTAATAGAGTTTTTCTCTTTCGTTTTTTCTTTTAAATACAAGGAAAGGGTGATGTAATTTGAAGTATTGATTTGATATCTTGGGTTGTGCAGGTGGTCTTTGATAGCAGGGCATTTGCCAGGCAGGACTGATAATGAGATCAAGAATTACTGGAAGTCTCACTTGAGCAGAAAGATTCACAGCTTTAGGAGAGGAGCCCATGGGTACCCTCTCATCATTGACACTGGAAAACTTGTTGGTGGTAATTATAAGAGGAAAGGTACCAAGAATAGCAGCCTAAAGAACTCAAGTGACGAGGCCAGGAAGGAGAGAGGTGAGAAAGGTGGCACAATAGGAAAGACCATACTTGTGGAAGAGAAAATAATGGAAAGAAATTCAGCCATAGGTCCTAATAAAGAGAGAACATTCAAGGACAGGCTAGAAAGCGAAGGAAGTTGTGGGATCATGTGTGGCACTGAGGAGAGAGAAAGTGGGTCTTTTAGAAATGAAGGGAGAGAGGGTGAGGTCTTTGGTTTGCACCAAGAGAGAGAAAGTGTGGCACTGGGTGTGGAACGAGAGATAGAAACTGGGGTTTTTCAGAAATGATGAAGGGAGAGAGTTTGAGATATTGGGTTTAGATCAAGAGAGAGAAAATGAGGTACTGGGTGTGCAGCAAGAGAGAGAAACTGGGTTTTTGACAAGTGAAGGAAGAGAGGATGATGTATTGGGTTTACATCAAGAGGGCGAAGAGGGTTTTGCGTGTTCCCCCGAACATGCACTGTGGCTACAGTGCATGTTCCCGCGTCTTTACCGAGTGCCGCGTTGCGCTCAGTGGGGTGTACGGGCACGCCGTACACCACCATACACCCGCCTGCAGGATGTAGGGGGTGTACGGCGTGACCATACACCCGATTGAACTCCACGCGGTGCTCAGTCGGGACCCAAGAACACACACTGTAGCTACAGTGCATGTTGGGGTGGAGGGAGGGACATATAACCTGCCCCAAGAGGGTGGAGTTGGTTATTGGGTGTGAAACAAGAGAGAGAAAGTGGGGGAGCCAAGTGTTGGTCACGAGAGAGAGTGTGTTGAATTTGGTGGTGGTCAAGAGGGAGAGCTGGGGTTGGTAGCGAGACAAAAGGTGACCTCAGCCCTCCTTTGGAGTGGTTCAATAAGGAGGTTGAAAAGTTCAGTGTGGAGTGTTTGGGGGAAAAAATTGGGGATAGAAGATGGGGAAATGCTCTCATGACTGGCTGTGGGAGAGTGAGGGTTGAAAAGAGGGCCTTAATAACTTGATTCAAAGTTTTTGCCCTTGCAAAAAGAGGGGTTCGGGGGCTCCATCGAGCACAGGTTCTGCTGCGCGATCATCGAGAGGGTGTGTGTGGTGGGTGGGGGGGGGGGACTTGGTTGATGCTAGTCCTTTCTTTCACATATATGCACCCATATGTAATCCATGGATGAGTGTTTTTTTTTTAAGGTAAGCTGGGGTTAGGCAGACCCCTACCAGTTATACAAAGATACCATGGGATTTGAACTTGTAACGTCCCAACAAAAGGAGACGTGCATTAGCTGCAAATACCAAACAATTATACAACGATACCATGGGATTTGAACTTGTAAAGTCCCAACAAAAGGAGACGTGCACTAGCTGCAAATACCAAACAAGGGAAACCCCCGTCGGTAATGGAGGCGTGGTTCTGCTTTAGAATAGGGCCCACTACAAACCTCCCCAATATAATAAATTAAGCCCTGTTGGCAAGCCCAGTGGTCAACTTATGATATGATCCCTAGTGGGAATTGAACCCAAAAGCACAGATGTAAATGAATGATCCCAATTCGGTCTAACCACATACTCCTAAGTGGGCATCTGTTTCTTTTATTTTTTGAAAGGTAAGCTAGGGTTAGGCAGACCCCTACCAGTTATACAGCAGTACCGTTGAGATTTGAACTTGCAACATCCAAGAACAAAGTGACGTGCACTAGCTGCTCCTACCAGACAAGCAGAGCCCCCATTGGTCCGAAGTGTGCATTTATTCATTTGCAAAAACACCAAAAAACGAATAAACTATTCCTGACATGCGGCTGACCTATGAGTGAGAACTTTAACTAGTGTTGGGACGTTGCAAGTTCGAACCCCAAATGGTATGGTTGTACGTATAACTGGGGGTTCTGCTTAACCCCAGCTTTGTCTGTCCAAAAAATAAACTCTAACTAGTATATACTTTTGAAAAGGAAACAGAATTTTCATCTAAGAATCTAATGAAAATAGGCTGATTTACTTATTGGTTGCAATTATAACGTGTACAGGATTGAGAATCTATGATTGGATTGGCATTAACTTAATTTGGTAGCACATTTGTGATTTAGAGAGAGAAAAAGTGACGGTCTCTGTGTAATGATTGCTATAGCCATTACTTGACTTATGTGGAGACCCATGAATTTGTTGAAAGTTTCTTGGTCTGATGTCTATCCTCACTAGATGATTATTTTGGCTTACCTAGCTCAAATGAGGCTTACCTAGGGACCTCTCTCTGAGACTAAAGACAAATGGAAGAAGGTAGACGCTACCGAGATCTTCAAGCATGAGCACACAAACAAGGAAAAGCAGCTTCAGAATGAAGAACAAATGGAAAGGGGTTTATAACCCATCTCTCTCTCTCTCTTTCTCTCATAGAGGGTAGGGTTCGCTTCAGACATTTTTCAGAATTTGAAGCCACTAAAATGAATTTTTTAGAAATCATGATGAAATTTCATGAGGGCTTGCAAAAACCCCTTTAAAAGTTACTATTTCAAATACACGACCTAGATATGAACAAGCATCCCAAATTCCAAAGAGATATGAATGACATTGTGTCGGGGCCAACAAAATATTGTTTTGGGAACCCCAAAAATTTTATTTGGGGTAACTCATGAAACACTGCCTTAATCACGGCTTGTCTGGCAGGAGCAGGTAGTGCACATCACCTTGTATTGGGACGTTGCAAGTTCCAATCCCAATGGTATAGTTGTATAACTGGTAGGGGTCTGTCTAACCACAACTTTCTCTAGGGTTGACAGTGGAACGGGGGGAAATGTGGCTCCGCAGTGTTTGGATCGGGGATAAAGGACATGAAACAAAGATGAAAGTTAAAATCAAAACCCGTGTGGGAATAGACTTACGCTTTCTTCCACCTTGCCCCATCCCCGCCTTGCCCTGCCCCACCCCACCCCGTCCCCAATCCTTTAGGGATGGCAGTGGACCGAAGAGAAATGGGGCCTCGCTCCATTTTGACCGGGGATGGAGCTCATGAAACAGAGATGGAGGCGGGGATGGAGGTTGAAATCAAAACCCGTGCAGGAATGGAGGGTAGGATATTGAGACGGGACGGGGTGGAGACCTTGTCTCTCACCCCCGCCCCTATCTACTACCATCCCTAGCTTTTTTTGTTGAAAAAAAAAAAAACTGGTGAACAAAGCCCTAATAAGCCACAAAAATAAAAAGAATAAACTTATGTCTGACATATAGCTGACCAAGAGATGGCCACTACCACACCAATTGATATCTACTTTGAAAAGGAGACTAAATTTTGATCAAGCATCTGTTGAAAATAAATTGATGTACTTGATGGTACAATTATAATACGTGAATGAAGCAATTAGGTTGGCATTAACTTAATTTACCAGCAGAATATATCTTAGCCCCTCATAATGATTGTTATAACATTTACTTTACTTCTATGCTGACACATGGTTTCATTTAAGCCCATACAATTTCTTGCCCTGGTCAATTATTTTGCCACAATTGACAAGCTATGTAAATTGTTACCTAAAAAAACAGACAATGACGTAGATGACCGTCGCTTTTATTGGAAATACCATTGCTAACTGCAAGTTAGAAAATATAACCAACATTGTTAATTTAATGCTTACTTGACACTTTTGTCCTTTGTCGCCAAAAAATGTATACAACTTATTTTTCAGGTAACAACTTACATGGGGCTTGATTTTTTTAGGCGACAATTGACATGGTGCCTAATTTTTTTTCAGGCGACAATTACATGACGAAGGCGTCTAATTTGTTAGGCAACAAAAGGATAAAACTGTCAACAAAAAATCAGGTGGCCATGTTTGGCATATTTTGAGTAGGGAATTGGTCGTGTTTGACATATTTCTCTAGTCTAGTCTTGGCCAAAAACAAGAAATTTTGCCAAAACTGAGTACCATCCACATCATTTCCCCCGCAAAAAAAAAAAAAAGACAAGCTATGCAAATTGATACTCCCCTTGTCCTTTTCTGATCTCTATAAGCTACTATTGAAAATCACAATTAAATACATGTGGGGTTAAATTTGATGCAACACATCATTTGAGAAAATTACATGTGATTAATGATCACTTGAGGGTCAAACTCATTCAATATGTTTGTCGACTAAGAGCCTACTGGACTAATTTATAAATCTAGCTTCATTTTTACAATTAAGTTGTCAGATACATACATTTTTTTTTTATGTGGAAAGAGTTGATGATAGACCAATTTTGTATCCTTTATATTTTTTAAATATCATAACTATGCTACTATATAGGATTATTTACAAAAACATACCCAAAATATTTTCACAATTCATACACACCCCAAAAAATTATTATTTCAAACGAATACCAGATTTATTTTATGGTTGCCCGAAAGCGCACCTATGGTCAATTCTTTAGTCCGTCTTTCCTATTTTGAATTAAATTCATGACTTTATTCTTAAGGAAAAAACAATTATATCTATAGAGAGAGAGAAAGAGAGAGATTTGTAAGGTTAAATTAGATAAATAAGGATTATTTAGTGAGGGTAAAACTTGTATAGTTTTGAAGTTACTAACTATTAACTATGGTTAAAGGATCAATAGTTACAAGGGGTATAAGTATTTTAGTATGAATATGAATGATCAGAAAGGGTCAGGTATGTTTTTGTAAATAACCCTAATTTATATTGCTAACAGTCCGCAACATAGTTGTTACACCCTTTCGTGTCTCGTATCAAGCATACCAGTACTAGATACTGTTACGAAATTCTTTTTTAAAACCATAAATAGAAGTATCAAATGTTTAAGAAACTTGTTTCAATAATTTGCAAAACTTGTATCATCATGCATAGAAACTGGTTTTATTACATTATAAATGAGTATCAAGTTTGTTTCTATTTGCATTTCTGCATACAAACATCAATTTTATTTTACAAAAACATTATTTTTGTTAAGAGTTTTAAGTATTATAATTTTTGAAAAAAATTATTATACAATAATTATTGAAAAAAAATCATTATGAACTAGGGTAATGTAGTCAAAATGAAAAAAATTGCAAGCAAAAGTGACAATGTATCATTAATAATTGTTAAAAATTTAAACGGTGATTGGGCTTGATCAGATACATTTTAGCTTTAAATTTTTTAAAGCCAACCATCAACCTTCATGATTTTCAAGCCACCAATTCCTAAGTTGCTCGAGTTGTTCTGCTAAATTTTCATCTTTTAACCACCATAACTCAAATTTGAATAAATATTTTATTTGGTCAATACTCGAACTCTCACTACAAAAAAAAACATTAATTAGCGACGAAAATTTGCGACAGAAATAACCCGTCACAAATTTGTGATGGATTAGCTAGAGAAAACTACTCATCCCTAAAATTAGAATTAGAGACAGACTTAGTGATGAAACAATTCTGTCTTAAAATCCATCGCTAATTAGCGATGAAAAAAATCCGTCTCCAACTCTGTCTTAGCTTCGCGATGGATGAGCGACAAATTTTTTTTGTCGTGACTTAGTCGCTAATTGGTGATGGATTTTGAGACAGAATTTTTTCATCGCTAATTTCCCCTGTAAAACCCTAATGTGAGCACTTTTCTTTCCCTTTCTATTTCATCCGTCGACCATCACCGCCCGTCGCCGTGTGCCATCGTCGTCTGCCACCCGCCGACCTCTTCTTCTTCTGCCCCCTGTCGCCGCGCTGCTCACCATCTCCGCCCCCGCTCTTCGGTGACCCACCGGCGATGCCCTCCAGAGACCTCATCCCCTGCGTCTGGCCCACCCTCTCTGCCTCGCTAGCAACCCCACCTCCCTCTCCGCCCTCATCCCTCTTCGCCCTCTCTCCTCTCCCATCCGACCTCCAGCCTCCGACCATATACTGTGGGAGTCCTCCCCACCTGCGACCCTCCCTCGCCGACCTCCTCTTATTCCTCCCCCTCTCATCTTCCTCCCTCTCTGGCAGCCTTACCGTGCACTTAATAGACCACAGAGAGCTGAACCCGCCTTCCTCCTCTCTCTCCCCGACTTTGCCTCCCCTCTCACTGCCGCCCTCATCCCTCTTCGCCCTCTATCCTCTCTCGTCTGATCTCCAGCCTCTGACCGACAGCCGTCAGAGTCTCCACCCACCTGCGACCCTCCCTCGCCGACCTCCTCTTCTTCTTCCTCCCTCTTCGACAGCCTCAATCACACTCTTCTCCCTTAACCCACGCCGGTGAACTTGTCGTCGGTTGTCCTCCTATTCTAGTAGCCTCATTCTGCAGCCGACCCGTGGCCAGATACCCTTCGTCGGTGAGTCTAAAGGTATACCGCCTCTCTCTCTGCCAAACGGTGGCGGAGTGCTGCTCTTGTCGTATATAAATGTGCATTGTAGGTACATAGTTGCACTAATTGCGTGATGCTTAGTGCTAAGCATCACATGCGGCTAAAAATGCAATGCAAAAAAGAAATAAGAAAAAAATGCAAAGGCAAAAGCAATGCAAATCAGATAAATATCCGTGATGAGTAAGTAATACAAGCGCATCACATGTTATTTACTCTCTTGGATGCAACATTTTTTTGTTCACACACTCACTTAGTTGTGGATATTTAGGACTGCTTTGCTGGAGTTCAGAGATCACGCTGAGCATGATTTGAATGTATGAAAATAGAAGTGCTCTTATTTTTGTACTTCAAAATTCATGCTAGTCATGGTAGTAGTTAGCGAGATATTAGAGTGTGTTTGTTGTAGGTACATATTTGATATTATTGTGATATGAATGATTAAATATATTACAATGTTTGGCGTTACTGTATCCATGCTTGTATGAAGTTATTTTCGAATTAATTATGCTCTTCATGTGAAATTACATGCTTAAATTGAATGTATTGTATTTATGAATGTGATTTCATCTTTCTAAATATTTTTGTGATATATATATATATCATTATATACACCAACAATGCATGGTAAATTTAATATTTTATTTATCGACACATTATTATGATTCTCTTTTAACTGATGAAGATAATATCCGTAATATTATAGGATAAAATGACTGCAAATCGTAAATGAATGTACTGTAGGATAGTTGATAATGAGGTGTTGCTTGAATATATGGATGGTGTTGACAATTTTATTGAATTTGCAACGGCAAGTGTCAGTACAGTGGATCCCATCGATCGGATTAGGTACCCCTGCACGATGTGTAAGAACAATCGATTTGTACAAACTCATGGCGTTAGACATCACCTATATAAGAAGGGTTTTGTGAGTAGTTATCATAATTGAATGCTTTATGGTGGAGAATTTTAGAATAATTTTGACGTACGGGTGGATGTGGTGCACGATAATCCATATGTAGATTTGATATTTGATGCCACAGGACCGAAACTGGGTTCTACTATGAGTTCTAGTGATGTACCAACTGGGGTAAAGGAAGAAACACCAAACGATGCAGTTAATAGATTTTATGACTTACTTAGAGATGTTGATAAGCCACTGTGGAATGGTTATTAGAGTCACACTATCTTGTCTGCAGTTTTTCAACTACTGAATTTGAAGTTAGAGTATAATTTGAGTCAATCATGTTTTGACCGTCTGTGCTATATTATGAACAGTATGTTGCCCAAAGATGAGAAATTGCCACAAAATTTTTACCGTGCAAAGATTATGGTCAACGCTCTAGGTATGAGGTATCAAAAGATAGATGCTTGTCCAAATCACTCAATTTTGTATTTCAAAAATCTAGAAAATAGCAGATCATATCCGTCATATGGGCATCCTCGGTTCAAGCCAAAGATAAAGGACAATAGTAGCACAAGGTCAAAAGAAGTATCATACAAGTCACTCTGCTACTTTCCTCTCACCCTTAGATTACAACGACTGTATATGTCTTCGAGGACAGCTAAACACATGAAATGACATGCAAATAAAGTTTGACATGATGAAGACAAGATCATGCATCCTGTTGACGCGGAAGCTTGAAAGCACTTTGATCGTACTCATCAGAAATTCATAATGGATGTGAGAAATGTTAGGCTAGGTTTATGTACAGATGGATTTAATCCATTTGGGGGTAGATCAACCCTATACTCGTGTTGGCCAGTATTTGTCACCCCATACAACCTTTCTCCAAGCTTGTGTATGAATCATCAAAATCTTTTCTTGTCTCTATTGATCTCTGGTCCGACCTCTCAGGGCCAAAATCTTGATGTATATTTAAGGTCATTGATTGATGAACTGAAAATACTGTGGGATGACGGTGTTTTTACGTACAATGCCCGCAAAAAATAAAACTTCAATATAAAGGTTGTTGTTCTATGAATAATTAGTGACTTCCCTGCGTATGATATGTTATCTGGTTAGAGCTGTATGGAGGATACAAAATCTTTTAGATTGACGCATGAAAGGAAGTCGTGCTGGTTTGATTGTCATCGTTAATTTCTACCCAGCGACTATTCGTTCCGACGACAAAGGAATGCATTTCGAGCATGTATAATTGAAATAGAAGGTTCACCTATATGATTGTCTGACATAGAGATTTTAAGACGATTGCGATACTTTTCATATGGACTGACAAATGCCTGTACTCCAACGCCCTTTCTTAGATTTGAGAATGATCACAATTAGACAAAGAAATCTATATTTTGGAAACTACCATATTGGTCGACCTTAATGATACGACATAATTTGGATGTGATGCATGTAGAGAAAAATGTGTTTGATAATGTGTTGAATACGGTAATGAATGTCAAAGAAAAAATAAAGGATAATCTGAAGGCCCGTATGGATTTAAAAGTAATATGTAAAAGGCTAGAATTGAAACTCCAAGAGTACAATGACAAAGTACTGAAATAAATGCAAAGTATGTGCTTTGACCAGATCAAGTAAAATAGGTATGTCAGTGGTTGAGACAGTTGAGATTTCTAGATGGATACGTCTCTAACATTGCTCGGGTTGTGAGGATAGACGAGGGACAATTATATGGGTTGAAGAGCCATGATTGTCATGTCATTATGCAATGATTGATTCTCTTAGCATTCGATGATATGTTAGACAAACCTATATGGGGGGTATTATCCGAGTTGAGTAGATTTTTTAGAACATTGTGTGCATCGAAAGGTGTAGTAACTGAGGTAAAGAATCTCGAGGATTCTATCGTCACTACTATTTGTCAGTTAGAGAAGATATTTTTGCCAGCATTTTTTTATGTTATGTAACATGTGATCGTACATTTGCCATATGAACTTAGGGTTGATGGTTAAGTGCAGTATATCTTGTAATACATACCACATCACTTTCTCATATGCTCTTATTTTTATAATTCGAAGTCCATGCTAGTCATGGTTGTAGTTAACGAGATATTGAAGTGTGTTTGTTGCAGGTACATGTTTGACATTATTGTAATATGAATGATTTGAATGTATTGCAATGTTTGATGTGATTGTATTCATGCTTGCATAAAGTTATTTTCGATTTGATTATGTATTCATGTTCATGGAATTACATATCAAGTTACATTTCATACATACTTAGCATGTACATGCACAATTATAAAATTGATTCATGTAGGACCTTTAAATCTTTACATTTCATGCATATGTCATGTCCATGCTAAGTTAAAGAGTTATGTAACTGATCCAAATATCATTTTTATTTGTTAAAATATGGTTCATGGAGGTCACAGTGGTCGAACACCCAGTAGTCGAAGGCCAAGTGGAGGCTGTGGGACATCATTAGGTAGATGTCGTTGTGTTATATTTAAATATATGATTTATTATATTTTTTCTTATATGTTGATATAAAAATTGTTACTTGTTAATTGTCTTTATAGGATGACCGCTCAGTGATAGCTAGTATCAACCTTCATCTTCACGTAATCCTTCAATAGTTATATCATTTAAATAAATATACACTTGATTAGTTTACATGTGCATTATATGAATTTCTAACTCATTGCTTTGTAGATTATGTTTCGCCTGCACGTGACCCACCTATACCAACTACTCATATACATCACGAGACAACGCCGGATGCAGGGTCTTCTCAATCTGACACATGATGACTCATTCAAATAGTGTATATCGATAGTCGACCGTAAGTATTAAGTTATCACTTTTCCAATACTTATCTGATAAATAGTGTATATCAATAGTCGATTCTTAATGTGTACCAATTCAGGTGCAGCGCAAGGTTCGAGCCATAAGAAGTAATACGAGAAATTAGAAAGTCACTACTTCAGCATCTACCAGAACCGGTCGCTCAATGAAAAGAGTACCCGAAGGAGGTATTGGAAAGATTATGGTCCTCATTCATAATATACAATCGTTTATCATAGCTAATTGTTTCATATATAAATTTTTTTTATAGTCATGTGCACTAACTTTCTAAAATTATTTATAGGCTTTGAATCATTTCGTGACTGCAAAGGAGGAGCAAGACACAAGAATAGTGTGGCAGAAGGTGGCTGCTAATCGATTTGTCGACATGCTGCATAATATGAATACTGCAACAATAAAAGCAGCTGGTGGGATAGATGATCCACTGCAGTGGAAGGCCAATGACCCTTCTACTATCAGAACAAATTATTGGAATGCAATGTGCGACAAGTGGGCGAGCCATGAATTTTGAAATCGCTTAGCAAAGGCTACACAAAACTGAGCGAAGATACCTGATGTTTATCTACACACAAGTGGTTCTAGGACTTTTGGGAGCCATTAGAAGAAAATGGTAACTCATCAATATATATATATATACATATATTGTCAAATTTATAAGTATTTCTGCATACTTTTTAATTGATTTTTTTTATCATTTAACCGTGTAAAAAGCCGAAAAAGGAGGCATTGTGCCTTACAAGAATGTGTTTGTTGAAACACATAAACATAAAAGCACGAGAGAGTTCGTATTAGAGAAGATGAGAGCGGCAACGATATGTATTTATTGTATTAATAAATATTATAATATATAAGTTACCATGAATTACATTATCATAAATATTGTAATTCTTAATTATTAATTTCTACTATAATCATTACTTTGTCGGAGTCATACGAGTAGTAGATGGTAGAGTGATATGACGATGACTCCACTCATCATCCGCCTTTTGATCCGGCAACATGGGTGACTGCAATCAGTGAACTCAAAAAGGGTCGTGTGTTCGAGTTTAGGAGTAACATGAACACCACACCAGTCGTTGCCTCCTGCAGTCAGGGCTCTCATAGTTCTCCCGTCAGCATCAACTCCCACCGTCTGATTGACCCTGTTGTTTCTTGGGATGGTGTCTGCCAGCTTTTTCAGGACATAATGCATGACTTTTTATATGAAGTCATTCTTAACCTTGTCCATAATGAATTGTTCAACTTTTTTTGGGACAGGGAAACTTCGTCTGCATTCAACATGAGCTATGGTGCCCGTCAGGTATGAATGATTGAATCACTATGCATTTTTATTGATAGCATTAGAACACATATATGCATGATTGAATCACTATAAAATTTTTGACAACCTTAGAATACATATAAGCATAGTTTTATCGCCATGAAAGTTTTTTTACTGCCTTATAACACATATATGCATGATTGAATTACTATGAAAGTTTTTTTACTGTCTTATAACACATATATGCATGATTGAATTACTATGAAAGTTTTTTGACTAACTTAGAACGCATATAAGAATGATTTCATCACTATGAAAGTTTTTTGACTGCCTCATACCACATGTATGCATGATTGAATCACTATAAAAGTTTTTTGACAACCTTAGAACACATATAAGTATGATTTCATCACTATGAAAGTTTATTGACTGCCTTATAATACATATAAGCATGATTTCATCACTATGAAAGTTTTTTTATTGCCTTATAACACATATATGCATGATTGAATTACTATGAAAGTTTTTTGACAACCTTAGAACACATATAAGCATGATTTCATCACTATAAAAGTTTTTTGACTGCCTTATAACACATGTATGCATGATTGAATCACTATAAAAGTTTTTTGACTGCCTTAAAACACATATATGCATGATTGAATCACTATGAAAGTTTTTTGACAACCTTAGAATACATATAAGCATGATTTCATCATTATGAAAGTTTTTTGACTGCCTTATGACACATATATGCATGATTAAATTACTATGAAAGTTTTTTGACTGCCTTATAACACATATATGCATGATTGAATTACTATGAAAGTTTTTTGACAACCTTAGAACACATATAAGCATGATTTCATCACTATGATAGTTTTTTTACTGCCTTAAAATGCATATAAGCATAATTTTATCACTATGAAAGTTTTTTGACTGCCTTAGAATACATATATGTATGATTGTGATACATAACACATTTATTTGACAACCTTATAAACCATATATGCATGCTTCAATCACTATGACATTTTTTTGACAACCTTAGAACACATATCTACATGATTGAATCACTATAATTTTTTTTGTCAGCCTTAGAACACATATCTGAATTCTGTTAATGTTCTTCATTTTATTGCTTGTCTATATGTCATTCAACCATGTTACTTTGATTTCCTTAGATTAGGTGCATTGCATATAATTTATTTCATTATATTTTGTTTATCAATACTAACATTTCAGTTCTCTTGTAGGATGCTGGAGATGATCAATGTAGAGGAGCTGATGCAGACATGGATGAAGGGGCAAATCAAGACAATGAAGAGGATGATGCTCCAAATCTTGGTGATGATTAGATTCATGTGTTAACTTTGTTGCACGTACTTGTTTATTTCAAACAAACTCTGTGTATATGTTCACTTGTAACTAATTAGTACTTGACGAGGATTATAGTGGGTTGTTAAATTTGTTTTACTTATAGCTTGTGCTAAATTTGTTTCACCTGCTTTGTATATGTCTTTTTTATGTGTATTTTGTTTTTTATATACAGGTTATATAAATTGTATAACGAGAATTTTTTTCTCGATATTTATATTTCAAATATTTTTTTTTTTTAATTTTATGACGGATTAGCGACATATATTTTTCGTCGCTAATATCCGTCACAAATGTAGCGACAGATTAAGAATGGATATTAATCTGTCTCAAAAACTGAATCAACCGATGTTTTGCGATGGAATGCAATCCATCGCTAAGTCATCGTTAATTGATCGACAGAATTTAGCGACGAAAATGTATCCATCATAAAATTTTAGCGATAGATATGTATTTGTCGCAAAACCAAATCAGTCTTTATTTAGCGATGAGTCATGACATTCGCTAATCTGCCATGAATTAGTGACAAAAGTAGCGATAAATCAATTCTATCGCTAATTAGCGATCAAAAAATCGTGACGGATGCTATCCATCACTAAGCCGTCGCCAATCCGTCACTAAACGGATTGGCGACAGATTTGCGATGAATTATAGACGGATAATGTCCATCGTTAATCCGCATATTTCTTGTTGTGTCTATTGCAGTTGGATGGCTGATTTGGTTCCACTCCCCCTTTGTTTTCTCCATTGTCATACCCCAGTGGGGATCACATTAAGGCAAGTGTTTTGATCAAATAAGAACTCATATATAGATGGATTGTCAATTTCATAGGAATCAATCCCTTGATTTCATTTTTTGACAAACAATGAGTCTTTGTTTTTTTCGATACCCAAGCTGGAGTTAGGCAGAACCCTACCAGTTTATTAGAAAGAAAATCAAACGACTATACAATTAGGAGTACAAACTCCTAAGTGGGGTCATGTAGATCACATGGTGTTAGATTTTTATCAAAACAATATATATAAATGAGATTCCAAGCTGAGGTATGATGATAGGGGCTCAATGCAGCCATTTATATCATGAAAGTTTGAGGTTTTGTAAAATTAAGTTTTTTTAATGTCCACTAGATTCCATTTATCTGGACACTTTAGATTTTCTTATATCCTTGTGCACTATATTATTGGCATCCTCAAGTTGGGTTGTAAACGGATCAGATATGGTCGGATACTTGGATCAGATATGGTTGGATACTTGATCCAAGTCTGACATGTTTTTTCTGAATATGGATTCTTTAATTGATATTTGAATGTACATTTGGATCAGATTCAGATCTGTTCAATAAAATTACTTTTCGATTCGGGTCAGATTTGGCATTTAAAGTTGGATCTCAAAATGATTTGATCAACACCCAACCCAGTCTTTTTTACATGTAAATAGCTTGTTTTTGTTCTATTTTACCCGGATCCAGTATTACTACATGTATTTCAGATTCGGATTCAACCATACCTCTTAAGATCTAATTCAGATTCGGACGTATTGTTTACAACTTTACATTTCGAATTTGAATTGGACCTGACAAGTTCCGGCCCGTTTGCACGCCTATCTTCAAGCCTCAACTAAAGTCCCTCGCACGCACCAAGCAATGCGAGCTTTCTTGGGCCTATCTTTCAGGCAAGCTTAAATTACATATACGCACCTAAAATATGACAAATTTATGTTTAGCAGGCTCATGTTTCAAATATTAAAGATAAGCACCTAATCTTACAAGAAATTATTCAATTGACTGCCTGAGCAGTGAGTTGTTTTTTCTCTCTCTAAAATTACTCGTTTTACCCTTAAGCTACAAAGTAGATGGCTACAAAAGTGCTCCTGCAAGCTAAGCTGGTTGTCTTTCACACCAAGAAGGACCGTGCCTAACATGGAGATTGTTTGAAGGTGTCAACAAGTCGGGTTTACTCGGACCTGACCCGAACCAAATCCTATAGGATCGGTGATAAATAAGAAGACCCGATTAAGACCCAGGTCTGGACTTGAATGTCTAATTAATACATGGACCCAGGTATAGTTTGTGAAATTTTATACTAGAATCTGGCTCACCCGAATTCCAATTAAGGCCCACAAATTTTCAATGTAAAAATGATAAAAAATATTGTTTTATCCTGTATGATCATGGTCTGGTTCATGTAGTTCTTATGAGGTATGGGTATAGTTTCTCTTATGATGGGTCCAATTAAACTTAAGTCCAGACCCGATACCATACCGATACCATACTCAAAAATCAGGGTCGGGTTTGGTTTCACCTGAGTCCGAACCAAACTCGACCCATTGACACCCCTAGGCACAAGGACAAGTGATGGCCGGTTTAACTTGCAAGTTCTAAAAAAATGTTTCAACCATGCGGACACGTTTTTTTATATTTAAATATTCAAAAGTTTTTTTTTGTTGAAATATTATTCAAAAATTAAAAATAAATTGCAAGAGTAAGATAATAACCGTACAAATTGGCGTTTCGTGTATGTTACTAAGGATATGCAACCAAAGTGGCGTTTCCGTACTAGGGGTGTAACCTGGTCTGGTTCGGTTTGGGTTCAGGTTGGGTCTTGCCAGAACCCTTTTTTTTTAATGGGGTCTAAAAATTAGTCCTAGACTTAACATAATTTGATTTGAGTCCAGGTTCCAGTTTGGGTATAGCTGAATTTGAATATCCATATGGGCTAATAGGTTCAGATCTTATTGGGGATCCATAGAGATTAACATGTTTAGGTGAAAAACGGGCCAGTTCCAAGTGAGTCAGGTCTTAGTATGATTCATGTTCGGGTTGGGTCTGCATATATCAAGACTACAGACTCATATGGGTTAATCAATCCGGGTATAATTAGGTCGAGTATAAATGAGTGGTTTTGTTTTAACACGAGTCTGTTCTATTAGGATTTTTAATCTTTTAGCGTTAGATAAGTTGCTATCATAAAAGAACCCTATTGAATTAATGATAATTATATTTTTATTAATGATAATTAGATTTAAATCTCTCATAATTGGTGTACATTGTGTTTGGGTTAGGATCGGTTTGGGTGTCAGGTCCAAGACAGTTTCAAGCTTACGAGGTACGAAAATGGGTCGGGTTTGAAACGGTTTTTAGTATATATTGGTTATGATACACCGTCACACCAATCACGCCCAGTGGGACACAATATTGGATCTGGATCTGGATCACCCCCACATGTTTTCCAGGTAAAGGACTGTCAATGGGGACTGTACCTTAGAGCTGCAAAAGGGTGCCACCCATTAAAATCTAACTTTGACTGCTCGTTTAGAAGCCAAGGCCCTACCCCACTACGTCAACCCCCTTGGGGCTAATCAGGGAACCACTCATGGGAAGTTTTATTTCAACAAAAACTGCATTTTAACATTAAAATATAAAAAAAATGGTTTTTTATTTAAATTAAAAAAATCTTGTCCTCGTGTCCAAAACAAAATTCGAACTT
Organism: Nuphar pumila; assembly: GCF_984573655.1. Classification (NCBI taxonomy): domain Eukaryota; kingdom Viridiplantae; phylum Streptophyta; class Magnoliopsida; order Nymphaeales; family Nymphaeaceae; genus Nuphar; species Nuphar pumila. Next base: position 36,502,602 of record NC_143260.1, read on the forward strand.
GCGAGTCCAACACGAGTCAAGCTTTACCGGCTCCACGTGTCAAAATGCTTACTCGGATCCCGTGGACCTAGTAAAAGGACCCTGGAGCCTTACACGGATCCGACTCGGTCAGAGTCGATGTAACTCGGACCCTGACAGAAACGAACCGTCGATCTGCTCGTGGCCGGCACCTATAAATTGATCTTCTCAGAGTCTTGCTGATGCTTTCCCGAACGTCGTCTTCTCGCGGAGAGAGAGAGAGAGAGAGAGAGAGATGGCGATCCCGAAGATCTGCTTTTCAATGGGCGTCTTGACCCTCCTCCTAGCGGCCGCCGCGGCGGACGACGCCGTCGTCGTCCTCAACGAGGAGAATTTCGAGCGGGAGGTCGGAAAAGAAAGGGGTGCTCTCGTCGAGTTCTACGCCCCATGGTACGATTGATCCCGTCTTCCTTCTCGATTCTGGAGATTTCGTTCGAGTTCTGAGATTCTGGCTTTCCCCGATTTTCCATCCGCGTCGAGTTTAGGGTTTTGCACTTCTTTTCTAGGATTCTGATCCTGTTTTTAGATATCGATCTGATGTGTATTACGTAATCCGCGTTGTGTTATTGTTATTTTTTTCGGAATGGGGTTTTCGCGTGAAATCTGAGATGGGAAGGTGTTTGCAGTACTCGGTTTCACGCTGGTATCGTGCCTTGTTCATCGGAAAGTGAGTTGAGATCTAGTTTTTTTGGGGTTATGATGTCAGCCAAAGCAAATAAATGAAGAATTCTAGTGTGTGTTGTGGGTTGAGAGCGGTCTACCTGATTGAACTACGTATAAGCTTTTTTGGTTGGTATTGAGCTGGTAGATGGGGAAGAAATGCTTTTCTGATATCTTATTAATGTCGTGAATTGATTATTTCAATCAATTTTGTTGGCGCATGGCGTCTAGGATTTCGGCATTATCCTTCATCACCTAAATAATTCTTTGGGTTTTTTTGCTAGTGGTATACTTGATGATGTCTGTACAACAATTAAGGGTTTTGTGGTCTCTTTTTACTTCCAACATTCTTTATGCAAGTTCAAGAACGAGTTTAGAGCGCACAAAAGGGATACTAGTGTACGTGGAATGGATTTCTTCATTAGTTCAACTTGTTTACAAAAAGAGTATTATGCTAATTGATCAGTGATCTAACTTGATCTTGATTGCTTATGAGTTTTTCATACTTAAAAGGAGCTTTTGTTTATATCTCACAGATCTTTTTTGGATTTAGATCTTTAGTGAAATATTGTGTCACTTTTAAACTAATAGCTAAGTAACACATTGTCACCTCAATCACAGTTTCAGGGCTGCTTTACTATAGAAGTTGATTGTTTGCTTTCTTTTTAGGTGTGGACATTGTAAAAAGCTTGCTCCAGAATATGAGAAAGTTGGTTCAAGCTTTAAGAAAGTAAAGTCTGTTTTAATTGGAAAGGTAATGTTTCTCTTTTACTTTTTCTCTTTTCAAATATTTATTGGGTTCATTTGTCATCACTCAAATTTTGTAAAACGATGCAACAAGGCCTTGCCACCCACGGTTTCAACATGAAAAGACAACAAAAGAGCACAGCCAGTGCAAACCGATAAACAAAATGTATGGTTCACAAAAGGTGCTGTGAATCATAAGAAAAAATAACTCCTGTAACTGTTTTGTCAAAAGTCGTGGATGAAAATGCCGTGGCCAACAGATTTTGGATTTTAGGCCATGTGAATATGTGATAAGCACCTAGCCTTTGGCATATCCATTATGGTTGTCCTCTATTCCAGAATATAAACTCCCGGAAGTTAAGTTTTCTTCCCTTCGACCATATCAACCACGTTGGCACAATATAAATTGTTTTATTTTTTCGTTCTGTCATCAATAATGAGCACAGTAGAAACCCTTTGATAAAATCTTCTACTATGAATATGTGCACCTGCATCATATTCTATTATTGTTCATAGTCCACCATGAGCACGTTGGAAAGCCATTCCATATGTTTTTCTGTTTTGGGTGTTTGCAGCTGCAATCTCTTATTGGATTTGGATTTGTACATTTGACCCTTTATAGTCGGACTGGATTCCTCTAAGGGTGCACTTAGTGGAATATGATCCTCATCCAAATGCAAATCTGACCATTTAAATGCTGATTCAACCTGAGTTTCACCAGTTGATAGCTCTAAGTGAGTAGGGTGGTGATTAATATGTAAAATTTCTAAAATTTTCTTCCAAACCTCTGAAAGTGTGTTAAACTAAGTTGGACTAACTGCAAGGTCATTGATTGGATCTTTTGAGCCATTGATTGCTTTAAGTAGTGGGCTAATCCTGCAGCCTTGCTTTTCGAGTTGAGGGATATTCAATTAAGTCTAGTGCTTGAGTCGGTATTTGGTATTTGCACCAAAAGCTGTGGAAACGTATACTAAATCAGTTCTGATTATAATCTGATGTATTTTTTGTGTGGACTTATGCATATCTTTTAAGTTTTAACAAATTGATCTAATATCTTGAATAGGTTGACTGTGATGAACATAAAAATCTCTGTAGCAAATATGGAGTTACTGGTTACCCTACCATTAAGTGGTTTCCTCAGGGTTCCTTGGAACCAAAGAGGTAAATTCTGTCACATGACATTTTGGGATAGATAGTGAAAAGTGAAAACATCCTTCTTTCTCTACTTTTTGTTTCTTTTCCTTTGTTCTCTTCTTTGCTTTTATAGTTGGGTTGTCAAATAATTGTTTGTTATCATGTCCAGCTATGATGGTGCACGAACTGCAGAAACCCTTGTTGAGTTTGTAAATACAGAAGGAGGTAATATTGGACATTTGATGTAAATTGTCATGGTGTGCTTGTTAAATTGTTATTCTTTTGAAATTGCTTTGAGATATCTAGTTTTTGCATAATGTTCTTGTCAGGGTTATATGGCAAAATGGTTTTGGCAAATTTCCTGGAAAGGCCACACGTTTTAACATGTTCCTTATTCCCCCACCCTCTTTCAGGGTCAACAATTCCCAAGCTTATTTTGTGTTGGGTTGTTCTTATATGTCCCCTGACTAGACAAAATTTGACCTGCTTGTGGCCATGGTTTTCCATAATATGTATCCAAGTCTTTTGTGCATATGTCTATTAGTTTATAGAAGTGACTTGCGGTCTATGTCACATGGGTGCGGGTGCGGGTGCGGGTGCGGGTGCGACACGGGTGCGGCGCAATTTCAAAAATTTTGGACACGGGGACTCGGCTATATATATATTAAAAAAAAATAATATATATATATATATATATATATATATATATATATATATATATATATATATATATATATATATATATATATATATATATATATAAGACTCGGTCAAAGTTGTGCCCATTAGGGGACAGGTGATGAGTTGTGAAGGCATTCTGTACACTTTCTTCATACAGGAATAATTCACTTTTGGGCACTTTCTTCATACACTGTAATAATTCACTTTCTTCATACAGGAAAAAACCACAAAAACTTGAGTTGTGCCCATTCTGTACTTAAAACTTGAAAGTGTACAGGTTTTTTAGTTGTGATGGGTTTTTTTCCTTACAGCTGTAGCCCAGAAAATTTAAAAAAAAAAATTCAAAATTTTTTTTTTCCAAAAAATGGACCAAAATGACCCTGGGTGCGTTGACCGCACCCAGGGTCGGGTTGACCGAGTCCGAGCCGCACCCGTGTCCGCACCCGTGTCGGTGCGTGTCGACGCGGGTGCGGCGACCTTGGAGCCGAGTCCGTGTGACATAGCTTGCGGTTCATATTTTTATTCTTACCTGGAGTTCGAAGTCAAGTAAATTTGGTGTATGGTATGACACACTGAAGATAAATGTCTTAATAGACGTTAGAATATTCTTCTTGCTTTTGTAAATCATGTGCCATTCCCTATTCATTTTCTACTTGTCAATTTTTGCAATGCCACTCCTATGATGCTTATGCCTGCTTTTGTGGTTTGTTGGGATGCTTGGAAGGACTTTCTTAAGAAAGTTGGTCTTAGAGATTATGATAAAACATTTTTGTCTGGCAGTATTTTATTTAATGTGGATAACAATATCCCACATGTAGTGTCTAATTACCTTATGTAGGATGAGTTCTAAGAATTTGATTGAGAAAATGCTGTCTGGGTGCACACAAGGATCCTAATGATGCTATAAGTGCTCTTCTTGCTTATAGTTGCCAAGCTAACCTACCAACTCAAAAGCAATTCCAATGCAGGCCTTCCTAGCTTGTGGCAAAGGCTTGTAAATCGCCTTTTTCGGCATGCAAATAAGCTTTGTTCATGATAACATTTTATTTGTAGTATTAATTATTGTTTGTCAGCCTTGCTGTTTCTCTTCCGTTGGCTTTCGGGGTATCTTGTTATTTTGATCGTGTTGGCCTGTTGGGCAGTTGACTTTTGTGAGAATTTATTCTTAGTGAGATTTAATCTTATTGAGATCTTTTGACATTTTTGGACGTTTGTAGGAACAAATGTGAAGTTGGTCTCGATTCCTTCCAGTATAGTAGTGTTGACAGAAAAAACTTTTGATAGAGTTGTCAAGGATGAGAAGAAGGATGTTCTTGTTGAGTTCTATGCACCATGGTGATTTATCAGCTTCACTTCTGTTTGCATGTTGCAACTGATGACTTTACAAATATTTTTCTTCCTGCAAATATTATCCTTTGGATTGTAACTTATTCATTTCATTTTTTTCTGCTTGCAGGTGCGGCCATTGCAAGAGTCTTTTTCCTGTAAGTGCATGCTGCGTCTTTTAATGCTTTTATGGTTGATTTGATAAAAAAATTGTGAAGAAGAATATAACGGCTCATGCCTCAAGGCTGAAGTTGGGTGTACTCCCCGGTGACATCCCTTGCTGCAAGTTTAAAGCTGGGTTGTACTCCTTGGTCGGCAGGGGGCACCTCAAGGGTTTTACCAACTGGAGGCCAGTCAATGTGCGATCGGTGATGGGGTGGTTTTTCCCTTGGATTATCCGAAAAAAAAGAATATAACGGCTCATGTTGCATTCTTCTGTAGCTTTGCTGACCTGTATCTCATTTATTGGTGATATGATGTAGACTTATGAGAAGGTTGCTGCAGCTTTTAAGCTGGAGGAAGATGTAGTAATTGCAAATATTGATGCGGATAAGTACAAGGATTTGGCTGAAAAGTGAGTACTTATGTTTGATTTTCTCATAACCTTTGTATTTGATGTCAATGATAATGTTATTGTCAAAACTCCTGAGGAAAAAAAAAATCAAAAGAGCTTCTTGTTTTCTTTAAATTTTTACAGATTGGTCATTTGTAATCAAGGGTTGTCATTCAACCAGTAGTACAATGGGTTGCAGGTAGGCAGCTCTGAACCGGCTGGGTGTGGTCATCTTTTTGCCTGATCCTAGTTGGCATGGCCAGTCTGGCCCTTCAGATGCATAATTGCGTAGGGGGTTTGCATTTCCTTCCAGGCCCTGAGACTTTGCATGTCAGAACTGGTCCCTAACTAGTCCAATGTGCATCACACAAGGGTCTCGCTCGCAAGTACGAAAGGTTCCCTATCTGGCAATCCCTGAACAAGGTTCACAGATTGACACTGCTTCAAGCACATTTCACACAGATCTGTTGACCAAGACCTATGTTGGCTATGGAGTCGTCGCTGAGCAGCAGCTCAGTTCAGCCAAGTTCTACGCATCCTCTGACATATGTGAACTAGATGGTCTTATCTATCTTCTCATCATTATCGTTTATGGGCCTTCGAGATCTCTGCTTGGCAATGATTTTGAATGGGTTTGACAATATTGCAATATCATTTGAAGAGGCTCTAGCATGAAATGTGCTACAAAACTTCATGGGTTGATGTGCACTAGTAGACAATATCTAGTTCAGCCATTTCATTTAGTCCAATAATTGAGAACAAGATCTGCTTTCATAGGAAATGAAGAGCACTTTTTGCGTTAATTGTTTCTCTTGATGCTTGGTCTGAAACATGAGTTCATTATCAAAGTTTCTGATATCCGTCCTATTCAACGATAATTTTGATCCTGAGGATGATGGAGTCTTGTTGATTGTGCTTCACCAACTTGGATTCAAGAAATTGTTGGAGTTTCAGGGATACCTCGTATGCTGGGGGTGGATAGACTCGAGAGAAAATATATTTAGGGAATACATACAGGATTGGGAGTTTATTTAAGTCAAATGGCTGCTTTTGGACTTGGGGTTAAAGACTTGGACATTAACTGTTTCTTGTCACCTATGTCACACGGACACTCCATTTTGCCCTCCGTACCCTTGTTGACACACGTGTTCTCATGTCGACACTCGTCGACACCTGAACACGCCATTTTTTACTCCGTACATACAAGTTTGTATTCAATTTATAATTTATAACTTTATATTCTATATATATATATATATATATATATATATATATATATATATATATATATATATATAGCCGTGTCCTCGTACCCTCCTACCTGCACCCATACCCAGGTGACATATCTTGGCACAATGGAAGAGCTCTTGCACAGGATATTGGAAGAGAAGTTTTCTCTCATATAAAAGTTAGGGCTTCTCAATTATCCGTTATGTGGAAGTAAATGAGTTAATTCAGTGTAACCGGTCATCCCTCTTTTAATCGACTATGTTCTTTTTGAACTGAGCATCTCTCTCATCTTCTAAAAGTTAGAGCTTTGTAATCATCCTGGGATGTAAGTGAAATGAAAATGGGCATCCATGGTTGGTAGACCATGTTCTTTTGCCTATCTCTAGACATGCTGATGGGCAAGTGCCCAAACATCTGGTGACTCAATATCAGTAGTGTTGCTTTTCTTCTTTAAAGACACTTCAATGAATATTGGGGCCTGGACTAGGAATGGAGAGGTCAGTCTTGAAAAGACAAGGTCAGAATCATTGTTTGAATAGGATAGACTATAGAGTGAAAAATGAGCTCTCTTCCTTGAGAGTCTTCACATAGTCTTTCTGATGGAATCTTTTCCTTTCCAAATGAGTATATGGCGTTTCTATTATCACTTATAGTGGACTTGATTTAATGCATGTGTACTCTTTTTATTTTTATTTTTGTCTTCTATAGATACTATATCATATTCTTAAGATCAGTGACTAATGTCTTGATCACTTTGATTCTGTTCCATTTTTGCTTGCAAGCTTAGACTATTGATAGGAAAAGAAAAGTGCATATTTTTTTAGATGTACGTCAGCCTCAACATGCCTGCGCAGAATCTTCTAAAATAGCACAAGGGTCACATGGTTTTCTAGAGCCTCTGTGATTTTGTGGTTTTGTTTGCGACATTGGTCATTGCTCCAGAGTTTGGAGTCTATGCCATGAAAGGGCTTCCCTTTTTTACCTTGACCAGTATGCAAGTTTGTCTATGTATTCCATGTAATTGCATGGCAGATAAGGTTGTCAAAAGAAAGTTGTATGGCAGCTATAACTTTGAAGCTTTTGGATGATGAATTTTTGATAAATGCTGTTCCCTGATCTTGTTTATGCTTGGGTCCTTTGTGACATGCAGGTGAAGTTGATCATGCTTCAATAATATGTTGAAATTAACAAACAACAAAATTTTTTGCTTGTACAATCAGGTATGGAGTTAGCGGATACCCAACACTGAAGTTCTTCCCCAAGGGTAATAAAGCTGGTGAAGATTATGATGGTGGTCGAGATCTTGATGACTTTGTCAAATTTATCAACGAAAAGACTGGTACTAGTCGTGATTCAAAGGGACAGCTCACTTCCCAAGTTAGTCTTTAAAAGGCACACAGATTAGCTTGTGTTTTGTTACTTTAGCTGCAGTTTCCTCTTAGTGATTACTTAATGCTAAGTCCTGTTTGACATAGGCCGGTATAGTCTCAAGTTTGAGTGCTTTAGTGAAGGAGCTTCTGGCTGCTGCTGATGATGAACGGAAGGCAGTCCTGGGTCGGATTGAAGAAGCGGTTGAAAAGCTCGAAGGATCTGCTTCTAGGTATTAATCTATCTTCTTGGAGAATTTTTTTGCATTTATGGTGGTTGTCGTGTCAAAATGGTGAAGGATTGTCCTCCTCGTCCTGGCCTTGTTGAATGTGCTTTATCACCTTTGGGGGGCTTCTCGCACTTAGGATGGGAAATAACCATGATTCCATAACTTGTTAGTATCCGCTTCATGGTCACATATCTTGTTTTATGGATTTTCTAGGCAGGCATTCGTGAAAATATTTTTGGAAAATGTTGGAAAAAACTTGGTAAATAAATGAAAAGAAATGAAAAATCATAGGGAAATGGTGTTGGAAATAAATTGCATTAAAATTTATATATTGCAAGGAGACAATGCGATGCTTCTGAGTTTATGAAATTGCAATTGATTCAAATTATCACCCATATCTGTGACTATGACAACATAGCTCTCAACGCTGTAGGCTCCCTTATTTCCAGTGGCACTAATCCTTTTTGCCAACCTATTATGCAATTATGTTTATGAAATGAGAGTTTGCTCTGTAATTGCTATTGCTTTCAGGTTTGGTAAGATCTATGCTAAGGCGGCAAAAGCCTACATAGAGAAAGGTGTTGACTACCCAAAGAAAGAGATTGTGAGGCTGCAGCGCATGTTGGAGAAGGTATGTTTCTTCCACTTTATTCAAGAGCAGAAACTATAAGAAGAAGCTGACCTCTTACAAAGACTCTTAACAAACAAGATGTCAACTATTATAATAATTATTATTATAGCACCCCTTCATTTAGATAATCTGACAGATATATTGATGTGTTGATGTATCCAAACACCCGTTATGCAACATATAACTTCATGGAATTCTGATACCCTTATTGTTTCTTCTGTTGTTTGCAGTCTGTAAATCCATCAAAGGCCGATGAGTTCACACTGAAGAAGAACATTCTTTCCTCATTTGCTTCAGCCTGAGTTTAATGGAATGCATCAGGAAACACCAATGCTATTTGGCATTTTTTTGGGGATGGCACTCAATAATCTCAAGCTTGGGGATGGCATTTTGGGTTGGTGAGCAAGGCCTTATCGTGTAGGAGCTACTAACGCGGCACTTGCCTCTATATTTTTAATTTAGTGAGATTACTTGGAGATCTACATCTTTAGTTCTGCTTTAAATTCTGGGAATTTGCTGTAATTTGGAGCCTGCAGACCTTAGGTTCCTCAACTAATGGTTGTTCGCATTGAAAAGATACAAATACACGGTCTAATTTTATAGTTTCTCTGTCCTATAGACCATGGTTTATTTGCATTGAAAGTTTATCCGTACTCCCACCTAAGTCTTTCTAGCATTATTTGGCAGTGTAATTGGGACAGCCAATTATGGTTCCTCTTAAGATTGGATCACTAGTCAAGAGGTATAATTGAAGTAATGTTTGTTTTTGCAAAGCCGAAAATAGAAAAATACAATCTCGAATATGTGCTCAAGTGTGTGTAAAGGAGGTTTTCACGTCACAATGTAATCCAAGTTGTAGCTTTGGCACGTGTTCAGTTCGTAAAGAGCTCATTCAAACTCATAAATAGACTTGGCAAGCTGAACATGAACAGTTACTCGGCTGGCTACATCATGTAATACATATGATTGAAGTATTTGGATTGCGAAAAATAGGTTAAGTGGTAAAATCTTATTACTTTTAGCTATGAAACAATGATTGAAGTTAAAAACAATGTTTTTTTTCCTGTAAACAAGTTAAATCATTATGAGCTCGAACTTGACTTGGCTCCCTACTAGAATGGAGTTCCATCACATGGCACAAAAATTGTGCATTAATCACTTGATTGCCCTTCATCAAGTCTTGTGATCATTGCAAAAAAAAAATTTCTTCTTGTCTTTTCCTTAAATAGAAAAGAAGAGAGAAAAGAAAAAAAAGAAGAGAGAAAAGAAAAGAAAGAAGAGAAAAAAACTCTTTTGCAAAGGTCTCACTAATAAAAAAAGTTTTTGACTGATCATGAGTGGCCAACTTGATTTGATTGTAGCCTGAATATCCATCCATAAAGAAAAACGTGGCATGACCCGCCGTGCTATCGATCAGAAGATCAATATTGGGAAGCGGATAATCATTCTTCGGGGTAGTCTTATTGAGATATCTAAAATCAATGCAAATCTGAACCTTGTCATTCTTTTTAGGAACTGTCACGATATTTGCCAACCAATCTGGATAGTCAATGACTCAGATGAAGCTTGCTTTTAATAAATTTTCAAGCCCTTTCGTAACTTGTTGCTCAACTCGAGGGTCTAACTTCCTCAATTTCTGCTTGATTGATCTGGAATCTAGTTTCAGCTTAAGTCGATGCTCAACTAGCTTGGGATCCAATCCTGGCATATCTTCATAAGTCTAGGCAAATACTTCTTGATGCTGCTTAAGAAACTGGATGAGTCCTGCTTTTTCATCTACATTTAGGCCCAAACCGATTTTAAGGATTTTCGGATCATCTTCTGATCCAATGTTGATATCTTCAGTTGGATCTTGAACCAAAGATGATGGTTCATCCTGCTTTTGGATATGAGCAAATTCTGACGATTCTTGAATAGTTGAATCAAACTTTGCTAGCTCTTCGGCTTGTTCTATTGCCTTGTTGACCCCTGTTCTTGCCTTTATCTTATGAATCCTTGCCAGCTTTGAATTATTTTGGGAGAATTTAGGATTGATAATAAACCTTTTTATCGATTCAGGAGCCATGTTTTGACGGTCCTGAAAATGTCAAAAAGGTTTTTTAAGGAAAAGTACAAGCCCAAAACAAACTTTTGTATAAAAGCAAAAAGCAATGACACAAACAAAATATAAGCAAGAATAATAGACACTCAAATGTGAAGAGAAGATCAAGCTTTCATTGAAACAAAGTTGAGAACATAGACCAAATATTTATAAGACTTGACAAAGGACACAAGAGGTTGGGACTGTGTTGTCCCTACAAGACTGACTGGAAAAACAAGAACATAAAGCAGGAAAACTAAGGCATTATCCTCCTCATTTGGTTCCTCTCACAAATACGGTTCCCTCGCTGGAGGCTTGGCCGGCGAACCCCAACCCTGAACTGGCTGAATGTCGAGCAGGAATGATCGGCTCTACTATACCGTCTTCATTTTTTCCCATGCCTCGGAATGACTGGTACCCATGCTTTATCAGCAGATGAAATCCCCTTTTGGCCTTGGAAAACTGAGGGAATAAGGGATGATCCTTGAAAGAAGTGTAGTTGATACGTCCTCCCAGCTTGAAGAAGCAGGATCCTTGCCATCAGGCTATTGTTGCAACGTTTTCTTCTGCCTGAACATCCTTCAACTTCAACATCTTTAAACTTTCGCTGAGGTTGATTTCATCACTTTCTCGGATGCTGGGGATGTCCGTTGTAAATGTCGGACGGGGGATCATAGGCTGTGGCAGCCTCTCTTCGGGATCTTCTCCCAGAATGGTGGTGATCATCCCTCCCTTAGACCATTTTATGCATTGGTGGAGGGTCGACAGAACAATATTGGCATTGTGGATCCATGTTCGTCTCAGCAGAAGATTGTAGGTTGGCGGCACATTCACAACATGGAATAGGACCGTATGAACTGAGTAGTTGATGAAAATTTCTAGAAAGATTTTTCCCTTTGTAGTCTGCCCGTGGTTATCGAAGTCGTAGATCGTGATCGAATCAGGAACATATTCTTCCTCTTTCAATCCCAAGGTTTTGGCTGTCATCTCTGAGCAGATGTTGAGGTTGTTGCTTCCATCAACGAGCACATGTGGGACATTCATGCCCCTGGTCCTCACCACAATGTATAATGCATTGTTATGAAAAGAATGAGGTTTTGGCAAATCCTCATCAGAAAAGGTGATAGGTGCATTGGTCATTGCCTGATTCACAATCTGTGCCATATCTTCTAGAGTGGTGCCTGACTTCACCTTGATCTTTCTCAACAGACCATCTAGCATCTCTTGATGCTTTGGGGAATCATGAGTCAGTTCCAGGATTTAAACATTGGTGAGTGTTGTGACTGACTTCTGCAACAGATTGGCTCGCTCTTTAGCTGCTTTAGAGGTTTATGCTTCTTCTGTGGGGATTTGTTTTTTAATAAACTTCTTGGGGAAACCAGAGACCCTTTTGTTCTCAGCTGACGAGTTCATTTGACTCAGGATGGAGATAATGTTCATTTTTTGGGGGGTAGGCTGGTCTCGATGCAGAACTATGACCTGCTGCTGGAGACTGATGTCCTCATTTTAGCATGGGCATATATGGTTTTGTGGTAAAAAGGAGCATTCTGAAATGGTTGCAGCAGAATGATTCGGGAATGGAGCTGACAAGATTTCCATCTTTCCTTCCTCTTCATCTTCTATGAGGATATTCTTATCAATACAGTCTTGTATCAAATGCTTGAGGACGAAGCAATACTCTGTATCATGCCCCGTTGTCCTGTGGAATTTGCAAAATTGTTCTTTGAACCTTCCCATGATCACTGGAGGACAAGACTTTCTCCAAAGGCTGATCCAAAGGAGTAAATTCACGATCCCTACTCCAATTGATGTGCTTGAGTTTTTCCTGAAGATTCCCTTTTTGTTGGGAACCGTTCGAAAGAGGCTTGTCATTGTTCTTGAAGAACTTTCCTTTCCTTCCTTTATTCTGATCAGACTTTGTGCCACTATTGTTATCGTTTTTGTTGCCACTGCCATGACTGTTGCCTGAGGTATCAGCCGAGCAAGTAAAATGAGCTTTTTTCTTTTGATCCTAGGCATTCTTGACCAGAGTAATGCCCTCATATACTCCATTCTTTATTCCCATTTTGAGTCATTTTGCTCGTTCTGTCAGCTCAATGAATGATTTTGATGGGTACGTGGAAATGAGACTTCTCAAAGGCTGTGAGAAGTTGTTGAGGATAATTTTGAGGGCATGTTCCTTAGAGATGGGGTTCCTCATTTTGTTGTAAATACTTTTTCATTTGCGGATGAAATCTCCGGCCTTTTCATTGCTTTCTTGCTTAAGGTTGTACAATTGATTGAGTGTGGGCAGAGCTTCCATGTTGAACAAAAATCGCTCAATGAATAGATTAACAACCTTGTCAAAATCTCGCAACTCGATGGGGTTGATATGCTCTGCATACTACTTAACTGCTATACCTTCCAAACTGCGAGAGAAGCACAAGAAAAGAGCACGGTTATCTTCACTGAATCTGGCACATTCCGCGAAAAATATTGCAAGATGGGCCTTGGGATCACCGGATCCATCAAACTTAATAAATTTTTTAAGGAGGTTTTATAGACTATTATTCCTATCCAATCCAAGGTAGAAGTCCTGCCTGGTATATACTTTCTTTCTTTTGTCTCGGATTTGTAAGTCCTTGACTATCTTGGTCAGTGCTTGGATCGGATCTTCTGTGGGGGCCCCGTACTTAGGTTTGTTCACCGATACAGGCTTTTCAGCCACCCTTTTAGACTATCGCAGATGCTCTGGGATAAACATCAACTGCACTTCTTCTTCAGAATCTTCTTCTGCCGATTTTGTATCCTCAGAGGTACTGTCATGCTGGACTTTCTGTTTACTGATCTTGATATGCTTTTTTATGGGTTTTCTCTTGATTTTGTTTTTAGATGATCCTTTCTTTGGACCAGCTCTAACCTGCTCAGTCATCATCTTTGACATCATTTTCTGAAATATCTTGTACATGGCAGGATCAACATCATCTTCTTCTTCTGGGCCATGTCCCCTGGATAATCTGGGAGAGTTCATTTCCTCTATCTCGCTGTCACTGTGCTGTTGAACGGTTTGCTTGCCAGCTCTTGTCTGAACCATTTTGAGATGCCAAAGTTTTCCTACAGAATAAGGGAATGGTTAGAGCTCGGAAGAAGCTCTTTTGAATTTTTTTCGAAAAAAGCAAGAATGGATGGTTTGGTAGATAATTTTAAAGGTTATCCCATTACCCGGGATCGGGTCATCACAAGACTTATGATAATTGTGTTACCATTTTCATGATAACGGAAAAATGTGCCTTGTTACCTAGGCGAGATCGTCAACCATGATAAAGATATTGAATAAGGATAGGAGGAACGTCACATTACCAGGGATGAGGTCGTCACAAGAATCGTGACCATTTATGCTATAAAATAAAAGGATAAAATTTAGCCCAAAAAGTTTTTCAGTATAACAAAAGTAAACTTTATTGATGATAAATTCAAAGGCAAAGAGAGGGTGGGCAGACAGTTTGCCACCACTCCCGATATTCAGTAGATACATTGGGTCCTGGAAATATAGACAGAGAAATGAAAGAGTCCCAAGTGTATTTGGCTGCGTGGTATGCTCCAGACCACTGATCCGACTGCAGATTGAATTCTGGCATGTTACCTGTCGGAAAACGAGTGTTGAGACGAATTTGCCGCTGTAAAAACTGTCTGAGACACCTCTCAGGCTGATAATCGACACAGAAGGAGGGCCCCAACAATCTATAATGTTTGTCCCGTGTATAAGTGTAGCGAGGATCTGATTCATGCCGGTTGAAGTAATCCCAAACAATCTCCTCCTGATGCAGTCCCTCGATCAAGGCTCGACACTGAATGACTGACTTTGACGTCTTACTGTTGAACCTGAAAGAACTGGCCTTTGATGATACATGTCGTAGGAACCATGACTGCAGGGCATAGATGCATCCTTCCACCAGAATGGTCTCTCCAAGAGCGAAACGAGCCAAGCCTCAGTAAAGAAAAGCTAAGGCAACAATGAAAACTGAAAGTTGACAGGTCTGTTTGCTTCCCCATCTTCGAAAGAGTTGGGAAACTCTGATATCGATTAAATTCTGACCGTCCTAAAAGAAAGCTAATCCCACTGTGCATAGGACCATGACATTCTGAATTCTGTCCTTGGCTGCTCGGGACAAAGTGTCAACCTCCTTGTATGCTCCATACTTGCGATAGAGTCCAAATAGGTCAATGAACTTATCTCCACTTATCTCAATGAAAGGCCAAGATCTGCTCCCTGTTATTCTAGCCAAAGCTTCTCAAACATCTACCCCCTTGATGTTGATTAGGAACTGCTGCTCAACAGGATCATCTGGCTGACCTGCTGGTTCTGGCAATCCCATGATATTATTGAATTCGTCCATCAGTAGATTCATCTCTCCCCATGGAAACCAAAATGTGCATGTACATGGATTCCACCATTCTGCTATAGCCTGAATCAGACTTCCGTTGATGGTATGCTTGCCCACTGCTGATGTCATCTCCAATCCACAATCATCCAAGTGGTCTGGGAACATACGTAAGAAGGTGGCGAACCAAGAATAATACCACCGAGGGAAGAAGGAATGAGTCTGGATAACTCGATGATCTGGGGATTCATCTCTTATCTGATAGAAGACACGATCTCTAGAAAAGATGGCATTGAGGGAATTGAACGGCATCATAATAATACTAAGGCAAATAAGAATGAGGAAAATCAGATAGAATGCAGGGCTTATGGATAGACTCTGAAAATTTTGAAAGATCGAGGGAATTTAGAAAAAGAATTTCCAGGGTTTTGAAGAAAATTTGATATAAAAGAATGTAGATAGAAGAAAAATATACACCTGGGTTTCTGAAAATAAAGGGAAATTTTGAATAATATACCCAGGGTTTGAAAAAGGTTTGATATATATAGGAGAATACAAGAAAACATCGCACAATCACAGTTGCACAAACAAGGATGCACATACAGCACTCCCTAAAGGTTGACTTTAAATGCAATATTTGAAATGGCTTGTAGGATCTTAATCCTAACTCTATGGTTCAGATCATCTAATTCCAATCAAGGTATGCCAATATACCCAAGTCGAAGCTTGAAGTACGTGGCATATAAAATATTTTTCTGGTTCTAAGGCAATGACTTCCCAACATCCTTGAGCACCTACTGATATACTTCAGACTATGGCCCTTAAGTACATGGTAGGGGAGTGTTAACCCAAATAAGTAGTCCAGTTGTGAGGCTTTCTCCCAAACTATGGTACAGTGAGACAACCCAGCAATGTGAAGACCGGGATAATATAGGTAGGGATGTTTTCGAAAACATGTTCAACATGCAATAAATAAGATGTTTCTAATGCAAGTCCTAAAAAGATAGAATTTAAATGAAGAAAAGCATACACTTGCATACATTATTTGCATTCAATCCCTAGAATTGAGAAGAGTTGTATTTCAAACCTAAGTTTAAGTGAGCATGGAATAATCTCCTCAATATGGTCCTACCAAACCATACTTAAATCTTATATGCATTATGTCAGCTAGGACATAGTTTAGGCTCCTAAGGTTTGCATGGAAATGAAGCTAACATTTGAAGAATAAAGACTTAGATAATATCAAAGCAAAGCAAAAGTAAAAACCCGACCGAACGCATACGTGGTCCCATCATGGTTGCCAACTTCTGTGATCATTGCAAAAAAAAAATTCCTCTTTTTCCTTTTCTTTTCCTTTTTAGCATCTATTCTCTTTTTGAAGGGGAATATAAGATAGAAAAAAAGAGAGAAAAGAAAAGAAAAGAAAAGAAAAGAAAGAAGATAAATGAACTCTTTAGCAAAGGTCTCACTTGACCTAAATTTTGAAAATGTTTTGAAATTACTCACCTCCATTTTTGAAATATTTGCTGGAAAAATGGAGAGACGGGATTTGCTCGTCGGTACGAGGTTTGATCGTTACTGATGCCTTTACCAGGGGTAATCGAACCAATGATCGAATTTATGCCTTTTTGCTTTGCTAAAATATGATCTAAGAATTTATTCTAAGTCTAAATGCACAAAGAATCATGCTTGTGTAATGCAAAATGCAAAAATGTATGCTTTTGAGAAAATAGTTTAGAAAATTTTGGGATTTTTCAAGTGATTTTGAAATAAATTTGATAATGGAGTGAAGAAATGATTCAAAGGTTTGAAATTGGTTTGAAAAAGTTAGATTTTGAATCTAACTTGGATTTTGAAATAGATCTGAAAGAAGAGACTTGAAATTCCAAGTCTTGGAATAATCAGATACTTGAAAATAAATCTTGAATTTGAAAAAATGGAAAAAATGAGAGATTTGAAACTGAGATAGAATTTTTGAAGTAAAAGTGAATTTTCAAAGTCAGAATGGATTTTGAATTTGAATGGATCGATTCTGAAAAAAGAATTCTTAATTTTAGAACCTGAAGCAGGAATTGAATATGGATTCAGACTTAAGAGTAAGAATTTGAAAATGGAACTGGATTTGAAATCTGGAATCCTAGATGAAATTTGACCCGAAATCTGGAATCCTAGATGGAGTTGGATCCGAAGTTTGGAATTCAAGATGGATTTGAATCCGAAATCTGAAATCCAAGATGGATTTGAATCCGAAATCTGAAATCCAAGATGGATTTGAATCCGAAATCTGACATCCTAAATGAAATTGGACCCGAAGTCTGGAATCCAAGATGGAGTTGAATCCAAAATCCGATATCCAAAATGAAATTATATCCGAAGTCTAGAATCCTAAATGGAAATTGGATTCTAAATATAAAATTCGAGGTGGAATTGGATTTTGAAAATCCAAATAGGATTTTGAAGATGGATTTGGATTTTGGAAATCCAAATTTGAATCTAAAGGTGGGCTTTAGACTTAAGGAAAATCGAATTTTGAGATTCAGAATAAATCTCAAAACCTTGATTTTGAATTGAGAATCAAGACTCAATCTTTAGATAGAGATTTCAAAAAAATAAAGAATAAATTTGATGTTAAACTTGGATTTTAAAAATCAGAAGATAAATATGAGAATTTCAAAGTTAAATTGAACTTTGAAATTTGATCTGAGATGTTAAATTGAATTTGAAATTGAATCCTAAAATTGAATTTGGAATTTCATATTTGAATTGAACTTTGAAATTTGATTTGAATTTAGAAATTGAATTTTGAAGATAAGAATGAATTTGAAATTTTAAAATCAAATTGGACTTTGAAATTGAAGTTTTGAAATAAGATAGAATTTTGAGAAATAAGAATTTGAATTTATAAGAATAGAAGATTGATTTGAGAGGTGAAGAAGCTATTTGAAGGATTATCTCAGAATCACTTGAATTTTGAAATGATATGAAAAGAGTTTTGAAAATATGATGTAATTCTATCCTAAATGATGAATGAATTAAAAAGAATTTTGAAAATTGGATATTAAAAAAGCATATTTCATTCTTTAAATGAATTGAAATAAGATTGAAGATATAATATATCTCTGACTATGATCATAAAATGTATTATATAATAATCATATTTAAATTCAAGTGAAGAATAAAACACATTTTTGGTGTCTTTATAGAGTTTAAAATAAAATTAACTCTCAATATATCCTGACTATGGCCATTGATATATTTTAAGCTAATTTTAGATCAAACTTTGATAAAGGAAAAAAATATTTAGAAGAATATGATGATCTTTGAAAAGAGACCCAATGTGGATCCAATGTTATTCCATAAAAGATGAAAACCCTAAGTTTTGTTCACATTTTGACTAAGGTCATAAATCCAAATCGTCAACTTAGGATTTAATCACCTTTTATTTGAATGGTGCACGTGTCATTCGTGTTTTACCATTTGTGGAATTTCTGAAACAAGAGGAAAATGATATGAAACATGCAATTTGTAATATCTACATGCTCATACATTCTAATCTAAGACTAGAAATAAAAAATTCTCATTAACATCTAACTATTACAAACTTGAATTGAAATTGAAAATATCAAAATTCCTAATTTATGAAGGAAACCAATATTTTTCATATTTTCCTTGCAAAAACTGAATTAGCGTAAGACGAAGATGCAAAATACAGAGAGAAATGGGAGATGCCATGGCAAAGCTAATTATGCATATGCTAATGAAGAAGTGAATATGTAAGATACTTATGAAATGCTAAGTGATAACATGCATATGCATATGCCTAAGTACTATGTTCATGTTAAATTAAGGATGTACATATATATCCTAAATGATATACTTATAACAATTGAAAGTTGTGCATGTATAGCCTAAATAATATGCTTGTATTAGGTAAAAAGAAAGCAAAAAAAAAGAAAAGAAAAGAAAAGAAAAAGAAAGTATATATGCATGTCCTAAATGACATACTTATGCTAAATGGAATGTGCAGCCAGGATGTGAATCATTGTGATTACAATGAGATTAAGATAGAAAATGATAAAGAATGACGATGATAGCAATATAGACACAGGGTATATTATAATGCTGAAGTGGAAGGGTGTACACAGGAACATTATGCAGAGCATGGATACTGTTAGGTGACTAAAAGACATATAATGCTACAGATGCTGCAAATGGAGGTGTGTAGGGGAAGAGGGTGAATAGTGTGATGGAGAAGATGTAAACAGTAAATGAGCTTAGTGAGTGGGCTCACTGGATATACCTACAGAGAAAGTGCGGACACTGTGCCAGTGAATGTGCACAGGGGGGACAAGTGATGCAACTCTGGGAAGCTTCCAAACGTCAGGAGCTCTCAGGTTTGATGAGCCACATGACTTAATGTATATAAACTTCAGAACTATACCAGAGACAAGAGTAATTGACTAATTTGAAACTTACAGATTGGAGACCTGCAACCAGGCTTTCACGACAATATGATACACCCTAATCTGAACATTGGGTTAACGAAAATCAAATAGCATAACCAACTATAACAGATGCTCTGCAAATGTGAAAATCTTAGACCTGACCTGGGATGATTGGTAGGACGAATTTGAAGGTAGTTCACCTTCATGTCACCTTCTGATGGCGGTTTTATGAAGAGAAGTCACATTCAAGCAACACTCAATTGAGAAGATAGAGGCATGTGCAAATCATTTCAAGAATAATATGCTTATAGTAACATGAAGTTTTTCAATTGGATAGCATCATTAGAGAGGATGATCAATCATATGACTGTCTCCACAAGACACTCGAGTTCACCAATTTCTCTGCAACATCTAACCTCCACTATACTATAATGAACTCTGCTACCTTGGGTCAATAAAAGGTGGGGGCATGAGGCACCGATTTCACTTTCACAGTGAAACATAATTTTCGCAGGGACCTCAACAAGACAACAACAGAAATTCAATTTATGTCTGTTGTCGTGACCGAGCATAATAAAAAATTAAAATGTAACAACAACGATTCAAAATTACTTCTGTGAAAATATGAATTATTGTGAGTTGCAAAATTGAAAGGCTGTGAAAACCCAAGTGCCAGGCTATGAAATTCTAACAAAACTATGGCAGCTTATGAGAATGCTGTGAAAAATGTAGTAGAGTGTAGGCACTGAAGGGATGGACAACAAAGGTGGGATGAGTGTTGGTGCTTGTGACAGGACACATGTAACGCTGGGTGGGAGGTATTGGTGATAAACGTGATGAAAGTAAAGGGAGGTGTATAGTAAATATCGACATATATTAGCCCAAAACATAACAATTCGACATATCCATGACAAGAGCATCATAGGCAATCGGATGACAAGAGGTTACTATGCAAGGATCCAATACACCTGCCACAAATGCTACCAAACAATCAAGATAACAACATAATGCATTCAAAATTATGAGTTTAGGTCTCTCCTGACATTCGAATCGAAATATATCATCACATTTCACCCCAAAAACCAAATGAATAGTCGACAACCCTCAAAATCGCCCCAACCCTTTGAAACAACCGTTCTGAATTGGAATGAGGCTATGAATCACGACACTTCTCAAAGTCATATCTAAAGATGAGGAACATTTTTCTCATAAACCTGCGGCAGATGAAGTGCTTTGGGGATTGTTCTGTGCATTTTAGGATTGGGATAATATTGACATCTCAATTGTACCAAAACCCCCGATCATGGTCAGAGGAACATAAATTCAAAGGATCGATGATATCCAAAGTAACATCTTTAATTACTCTACAAAGATAATATAAAGATTCAGAGAAGACACACGATGCCTAAGTATCTATCCTCTAAGGGTTAATATCAAGATACATCGGATGATGGGCTGTATCAAATGAAATTACAGAAAAGAAAGATGCAAATTATGGGAAAATAAGTACAGGAAAGACAAGATACTGAATCGATGAAGGCATGCTGTAATGGAAAATTCAAAATAGTAAAGAAAATAAAAAAAATGATCAAAACATAAACAGGTTTAGCTAAATGGAATTAAGAATCAGTAGTGACATACTAATAAAGAAAAAAAGGGAATCTCAATGAAATCAAGAATTCAAAACCAGAAAGAAAGTGCAAACCGAAAATTAGGATCCATAAAAAAGAATGAGAAAATAAAACAGAGAAAGTGATGGCAAAAAATCAAAGTGAATATGACGAATTCCATGAACCTTCCTAAGTCCTGGCGGTGTTCCTAGTCCTTGCTAAAAGAGAGAGAAAGAGAGAGTGCATGATGCTAAAACCCGACACCCCAAATATATATATATATATATATATATACTGAATCAAAATAAATGGTATGATGTAGAATCAGAACCAATGAACAGAATTCAAAAATTTGCTATTGATGAAATGAGAAGCTATGAAGAAGATGATGCTAATCAAAGCAATAAAATAGAATACAGAGGAACAAAGATTAATATAATGAATCAGATAATATGAGGATGACATACGAATGCAAATATGCAACATGGGATTGGAATGCGTAGATGACCTAAAAGAACATGGGATGCAGATCTTAAGTGGTGTGTGATGCCATACAATGGCTGTGTGAAGGTATACATATGAATGATAACCAAAAATGCCCTAGACAATATGGATGCGGATTGGAAATCAGGATGGATGCTGGAAATCGAGACGCAGCACACAATTAAAATTGACAAATAAACAAAACAAACCAGGAGATCGAAAATCAGAGGACAATCAATATAAGCAAAATTGAAAACCAAAGGGGAAAAATGCAAGTCGATTATAAAAAAAAATGGAATAAGAAATTAGATACGAACAGGAAATCGAAATGAGCATAGGAAATCAAAGTAAAACAAGGAATGGATAGATAATGGAAAAATAAGACCGGGAATCGAACATCACAGGATATATAAAAAATGCAAACAAGAAGCCAGAAACCAGAAACGAAATAAATACATAGACACGGGATTGAAAACTATCATTTGACCAATAATGAAAATCATAATGGAAATCGATAGTTAACAAATAAAATAAAAAAAATGAAATTAGTAAAATGCCATACTAACCTTCCTTGTCAAACTCAGTAAAACTCAGTAAGACTCTGTTAATGGCATTCAAATCTGATCCCGACATCCATATAAACTTGTCAAAGGATGTTTTACCGAAGATCAATTAAAAGTGGATGAAAGAAATGCTTCCATGCATTTGATCGCTGAAATTTGTTTGGTCGGCCATCAAGCAACCAAACACCAGGAGTCACTATGCTTTAAAGAAAAAGAAAATGGGAATCGAAAGCCAAACAGAGACAGAAATCAAACAATGCAAAATAAAATGAAAGCAAAGATCAAGACAAACAGAAGTTATAACAGAACAGAAATCATAATCAGACTGAAAGAAGAAAGGAACAGGAAATCGAATACGAATCAGAAATCAGATTAAACATGGGAGATGGAAAATGTAAGTAAGAAATTATAGATAACGGACGATTAAAATGAAAACAGAAGATCAAATATAATTAAACAGAAAAACATGCGAAAATCAGAGAGATTCAGAAGTAAATTGCAAAGGGGAGAAAGAAAAAGAATAAAAAAAATATTGGAATGGAGACGTTTCTGTTAATGTTGCACATATGTGGGCCAATCTTGCTATACGCAAGTCATCCCTACATGGGTGCTTGGATGAAAGAAACAGAAGAGATCATAAAAACAAAGGAAATAATAGAAGAGTAAGGGAGCTTACCATAGCCGGCTTCAATTTGGAGAAAGAGGGTTCGATTTCTATCTGTCGCTACAGGATGAGGTCGACCTCCTTCTTCAATCGATTTAAAAAAAGAAAAAAAGGAACAGACAGAAGGGGAAGAAGAAGCAGAAGAAGAGGGGATATGCGGGAGCCAGAAGGGGTGAAGACGATGCCCTCGGGGACCCCTGCGCCTCCTGTTTTATAACAGGAGGCCGTTAGGCCCTTTTTTCAAATACAGTCTATTGTTTTAAGAAAATTTAGAAACGAGGTTTTCTAAAAATAGTTTTTTTTTTCAAAACAGTGGTTTTTCTTTTTTAAAGTTTTTCAGAAAGGGGGCTAAGCTAATATTTTTGTATTTTTTCTTTTCTATTTTGATTTTTTTATTCTTTTTCTTTATATTTTTTATTTCTTTATATTTTCAAAATAAAACTCTAAAGACTTATGATTTTAAATTATTTTTAAATTATTTTTGCAAAACTTAAAAATATTTACAAAAGAAAGGTTTTCTGAGAATTCGGGTTTAAACTTTAGAAATTTCTTTAGAAAACGGGTTTGGATCCAAGTTTTGATGAACTATTTGAGTTTTGGACCTCGAATCGTGAAAATACAGAGCAATGGATCCAAATGGATATCGGATGGACTGTTTGAGCCATTCAGAAAACTATTTTGGATATTTTATAATTTTAATTTAAAAATTAGATAACAGGGCTCAGATATATAAAATAAATTTGGATTCAAGTGAATTCGAGAAATAACTGAAATTTAGATTGAAATTGACTCAATTATTCAGAAAATGGGGCTCATGGGCAAAAAGAGATTTTTTATAAAATTTTGAAAAATTTGGGGTGTTCGCAGCCCCACAACTAACAGACCCTGTCCCCAAGATGGAGGGTGATCAGGTGGTGCTTAATGCACAAATAAATATTTGTTAAATCATATTGCACCAGATACTTTTCACACAGGAATGAGTCAACACTTCAAACTTGGGTCACTTGACTTGTTTACCAGCCCTAATCCCAAGAACATCTAGAATGCAGCTCTCACAAAGATAGGTGGATGCAAGGGCACATGATATGTTGTGTCACAAAGGCACGTGAACATGAGGATGTGTGACGTGGGTTTAACTTGCAACTTTGATGGAAAAAAATAAAATTTGATTTTTTAATCAATAAAAAACTTTTTTTTTGAGATTTTAAAGTTAAAAATTTATTTTTAATTAAATAATTCGTTAAAGCATTAACATAAATAAAATGATATTAAAATATTGTCTGTACATGTCGATGTCAGTGTCCACGCACCACCAAAATGACGTGTCCATGTGACATAGGCGATGATGGTTAGATTTGCAATTTCAAGAATTTTATGAAAAAACGAGTTTTGAAGAAACAGAATTTTCAGTTTTTAAATAATTACAAATTTACTTTTGATATTTCTAACATTTTAAAAATGTATTTTTATTAAATAAAATGAAATATATTATAATAATATCGGTACAGGACAGGACGGTGTCCAAATCAGCTTGTCTGCCTGAGTGATTAGGGACATGAGGACAGAATGGTGTGCCCGTGTGACATATGAATGCAGGTAACATATTAGAAAGACAAAGACACAAGCGCTTATGGCATTTTCATTTGTAATTTTGCGGATTTGCCTTTCGAATTTTCTTAAAATTGGCCCAATTTTTATTTAGAACAAAGTACCACACGTTACAATTTAAACCAAAACAGATCCAGTGATGGGATCAAGTAATTTACAAAATACTTTTTTTGGATTTATATCCCGAATAAACCACACCCGACACAAATACTTGGTCACGATGGCTCAGCCTGCCATAACTACAGTCGTTGTGCCGGCAGCTTAAAACTCCAAGGCTAGGACCCCGGCCCCCAGGGCCTATGCTACCTGTTGGCTTGCGCAGAGGGACAATGCCCATGAGAATCGAACCTTGACTGCTCGTCTAGCAGCCAAGGCGCCCCACCCCACTAAGCCAACCACCCTTTGGGCCTTTACAAAGTACTTGAAAATCGCTACATACGTTAGTGATTTTCTGTGTTAAAGCCAATACTAATTTTGTTGCTTTTTATTAGTTCACAGATGAATCAGTTTCAATCTTATCGGTTTGGGCGATAATTAAAGGTGTGTGTCGGTTTGGAATTCATAAGCTCTGAATGTGAATTAGGTCTGAGAATTGCACTCAGACCTTAACTGATATGAATCAGGTTCTGATTCAGGCCGAGTACACAGCCCCAAAGGGGTTTGGCATAGTGGGCTGGAACCCATGCCGCTAGGCAGGTATTTTAGGTTCAAATTTTATGGGTGTCACCTCTTGTGCAATCTGAAGCGTGGCAATTCCCTGGGACAAGGGGTAATCTCACATAATTTTAAGATTTACGATTGTTTGACTTTTTTAGGATCATTTTACCCTTCACACTAGCTAACCTCAAGTTTTCACAATATATCTCTACGCTCTCCAGGTATCATAAACTCTCACTAAAAAATAGATTCACATATTTTTTTTTATGTATATAACAAAATCTGCACAACCAACTCTATGAACTTTCTATAACTAAAACCTCTCAAAACTTTGCAAATAGTTCACTAAATTTTTATATATAGTATGAAATTTTCGTAAACAAAACTGTGAACTCCTTGCAATTGAAACCTATCAAAACTTCGTAAATAGTTCACTAAATTCGTATATACAGTACAATATGTTCACATAAACAACTTCGTGAACTTTCTATAACTAAAACCTGTCAAAACTTTATAAATATTTCACTAAATTTGCATATATACTACAAAGTTTGCATCATCAAATATGCAAACTTTCTATAATTAAAACTTGTTGAAACTTCATAAATATTTTATTAAATTTGCATATATAGAAGGAAGTTTACATAACCAAATTTATGAACTTCTTGTAACTAAAACTTATCAAAACTTCGCAAATATTCTATTAAATTCATATATATATATATATATATAGTGCAAAGTTTTCATATTATAAATCATGTTAAATGCTACATAAAACATTAGATATATGGTATGTTTTTGTTGGATTCAAATGAGTCTAAGTACTGATTTAATAAAAGAACAAATTAACTAATGTGCAAACCTAATACTCACATCACTTAACAATTTATTATACCTTAATGACCATAATTGGGTCCTTGCTTGGGGGTGGGGTGAGGTTTGATTCGCTTTCTGTTACCACATTTTTTTATGTGTATAAGTATTCATCATAAAATACCTAAGATATAAATAGAAAACATAAGATATTAGATTAATTTATTAAAAAATAATAAATAAATATAATTAAATAATTCATTAAATAACTCTTAACAAATAGATTACATGGGATATTTGAACAATCAATTAAAAGATAATTGATAAATATAAAAAAATAATTTATTAAACAATTTTTAACAAATAGATTACATAAGACATTGGAGTAGTTCATAAAAAGTGATAGATAAATAAGCAATTCATTAAACAACTCTTAATAAATACATATTTTGTAAAATATATATACTCATACATACTGTTATTCATTATTTCACCTACTGTGGTCAATCACACCACATACTCTACACTTGTATGGCACAACATCCTTGTATTCTATTCTCTGTCTCTTCACCTTAAGTCATCTTGCTTTATGAACAACTTGTAATGAATAAACATAAATAAGAGATGATGGAGCAATGCTTGAGACATTATCCATTATCTCAAGGAATGAATATACAATATATGCACCTCAATATGGTTCAACTGTGAAGAAATTATCACAGTGATCATCTGATAGTTTTCCCTTATACAAAATGCATGTGATGACATGTTCATATGAAATCTCGCTAACCAATCACTCTTCACAAAAATATTCTTGTTTGTCAAGATCAACACTCTATTTGTGAGATCGATAAGGGTTTCATACCAACGTCAATGACAATGCACTACTTGCATATGTAATTGGTGTGCCTTTATGTTCAACTCTTCTACCTTTTCTTTTACCTTAGGCACCATAATATTTGTCATTTGCTTTTTGATTTTTTTTTCTAAAAAAAAATCATCAACATGAGTTGAAGTCTTTCAATAAAAGAAATTAGGAGTTTGTCACGTATAATAAGAATTCATGCATTAAATATCTTTACTATATTAGACGTTAGACACCCATATCTTATTATTGGAAAGTGGTTATTAGCACAATGTTTCAGATCTACGTTGATAGCAATATAATGGTATGCAACTTTATCTTGATTTTGAGCTTTTTCAAGAAAATAATTGTATTGTCGTCCCGTGACTACACTCCACCAAAGTGCATTGAGTGGTGAATTAAATGAAAAAATAAACAAAAATAACTTTATATATGATTCAACAAAAATGCAAATATACAAAAAAATTACATGCTAAAAATTTACGTAGATCACCATATATTTGTGGATCTTCTTGAGAATCAGTTACTAAAAAAGGTCTTCACGATATCTTAAGAATTTTGTACTATATAAGTGAATCTAGTACGTTATTTGGAAAGTTATGAGGTTTCAGTAATAAAAGGTTCACATTGTATCTTATGAATTTCGTATTATATATGCAAATTTAGTTTGATATTTATGAATTTACAAGGTTTCACTAATAAGTGGTTTGCACAGTATCTCACAAATTTTGCATTATATGTGAGAATTTAGTAGAATATTTGAGAAGTTTCGATAGGTTTTATTTACAAAAAGTTCACATATTTGGTTATGCAAATTTTGTGAGGTATGTAAAAAAAAGTATGAATCTACCTTTTAGTGCGAGTTTACGGTACCCGAAGAATGTGCTAATATATCATAAAAACTTCATGAGGTTCTATTGTGTAAAGGGTAAAATGATCCTAAAGAAGACGAATATTTGCGAACTTGAACATGGGGGGGGGGGGGATTTTGAAATTTGCAGGTCATTTAAAAAAATGTGTCATTTTTAATTGTACAATATGAAAAAAAAGGCATGGGTACACAAGTTTATTTCACATATATAAAGGTCACCAGGTTCACATTTAGATCTTTGCAGGTAAAAATTCTTTGGATAAACATGGAGTCAAACCTATGATGGGTCAAGTTGACGCGACATGAAAGTAAGTTGTTCTGGGTCTATGATGGTCTGGTTTGAGATTATCTGGGTACAAATCATTTTGGAACAGTAAAAATGTGGCTTTGATTTAGTTTTGATACAAATTAGATAAAATTGCCAGTCATCTTGGGCTTATCCGGCTTTGAATGGGTAGAACTTGACTAGCAAAGTCAATGTCTGTCAATCGGTTGAATTTGTACCAGGTGCCTGACCCGACCCGAACCTAAATTCTTGGCTATGGGATAGAAAGTGCCATCTCGAATGTGTCAGATCAACCCTAACCCAACCCAAGCAATATGCAGGCCCGGTTTGGGTTATGAGTTTTGCCTGGTACCTGACCCAACCCACCTCAACTTTTTTACATGATACTTGACCTGACCTAAGTGTTTTATATGTATTTGAAGTAAAAGTAAGCTTTTAAAAATATATGGATCTAGGTTTGGTATTTCATTTTCGTGATCCAGAAAACCCGAACCCCACACTTTGTTATTTGGGGATGGGCATTCTCGTTAACAGCTCTAGTGCCAAAGTACATAAATTTAAGGATTAGTGTTGGAAAAAGATGGAAGATATTGATTAAGGCTCTATTTGGGAGTAGGTGTTGGAGAGGAGAAGAGAGTTGTAGCTTGAGAACATTAGGGATGTCAACGGGTCGGATGCAACCCGATATCCGACTTGAATTCAAATCCAATTAGTTGGTTTCGGTATTAGTTTTTTGTCAAAATCTGAATCCAACTAAGATTAGAATCCGATTAAGTGCAAATATCAGATTTTAGACTATTCAGATCCGGATTCAGTTTTATCTTTATGCATCCAAATTTGATTAAGTTGGATCCAATTGAATTTTATGTTTTTTTCACCATAATCTGACCCGTTGACATCCCTAGCGAACATATTATGGCGAAGTAATGGGTTTGTTTTTTTATAGAAAAAGCTTGGGTTAGGTAGACCCCTACCAGTTATGCAACCATATACTATTTTAGGTTCTAACTTGCAACTTCCCAACACAAGGTGACATGAACTAACTACTGCTGACAGGCAAGCCAAGCCCACCCGTTGATGGTGCCATCATACTCATATTGATATGTCCTGCTAGTTAGGTTTCAAATATGATCTACATGGTTTGCCTAGCCTTTTTTTTTCATCGGGTGGGCGAAAGGGGTAGGCCTACAAAATTTTACGTTGCCAGGACAGTGATAATAAGGACAGTAGGCAGAGCCAGCACGGTGAGGTCTCTGATCTTGGGAGCAGTTTTTCTGTGTAAATATTAAAAAAAAACATCTAAAAAGACCTTAAAAACCAATGATGCAAAATGAACAAACACGAAGTGTTGGTTTTGCATCGAAACCATTTGATGGAACTGTAATTTGTAACAATTGAACAAGGATATAGTGATAAGATAAAATTCTTGGGAGATATTGACTACCCTCGTGGGTTTCAAGTTTCAACTTTTAAACCCTCAGCTGAAACTCATAGGGAGAGGGTCATTTTTAATCAAATCCAATTCGATAGATGTGTTCAATATGGGCAAAATAATATAACACGAGTTAATTGACTCTCAGATTGTATTTTTAACGTAAAAATATAACTTTTTGATGGTTAAAAATGTATTGTAAGCCATTACTTTTTTTAACTCCTAAAAATTCTCAAATTTAAGGATGGTAGTGGACAGGGGCGGAGGTGGGGGGTCCCATGTCAAAATTCGGCCCTCCATCCCCGCCTTTATGCCCTGCACAGGTCTTCATTTTAACCTTCATCCCCGTTTGTGATCATTGCAAAAAAAATTCTCTTTTCCTTTTCCTCTTCCTTCTCTTTTCTTTCTAGCCTCATTTCCCTTTTTGAAGGAGAAATAAAAAATAGAAAAGAAGAGAGAAGAGAAAAAAAAGAAAGAATAGCAGAACTCTTTTACAAGGTCTTGCTTGACCTTTATTTGAAAAGATTTTGAAATTACTCGTCTCCATTTTTTAAACTTTGCGGGAAAAAATGGAGAGACGGGATTCGCTCGTCGGTACGAGGTTCAACCGTTCCTAGCGCCTTTACCAAGGGTAATTGAGACAAAGATCGAATAAATGCCTTTTGCTTTGCCTAAATAATGTCTAAGAATTTATTCTAAGTTTAAAATGCACATTGAATCATGTTTGTGCAATGCAAATGCAAAGATGTATGCTTTTGAGAAGAATAATTCAGAAAATTTAGATTTTTCCAAGTGATTTTGAAATAAGTTTGAAAACATTTTCAAAGAAATGGTTTAAACAGTTGAAGTCAATTTGGAAAAGTTTAAACTTTGAATCTAAACTTGAAATTTGAGATTTGAACAAGGAGATTTTGAATTTCTGAGTTTGAATTAATCAAATATTGAGATAGATCTTGAATTGAAGAAGGAAGATTTGAAAAATGAGAATTGAAACTGAGATAGAATTTGAAATCAAAATGAAATTTCAAAGTCGAATTGAACTTTGAATTTGAAATTTTGAAAATCGATTTTGAAAAGGAATTTTGAGATTGAGATTGAATTCAGAACCTGAAACAAAAATTGAATTAGAAATTGAATTTAGACTTTGAAATAGAATTGAAAACTGGACTTGGAAGTAGAATTTGAAATTGGAAATGAATCTTGAATTTGAGTTTGATTTTAGAATCTGAAATTGAATTTGAATTTAAAATGGTGATTCAAAGAAAGAATTTAGAAATTGAAATCTCACAAAAATGAACTTTGAAATTTTTGAAAATAAGATTTAAAACTAAATAGAATTTAAGAATGAAAAAGCGAATTTGAATTGGTAAATAAAAGTTAAAAATAATTTTATAAGTGAGAAATATATTTGAAAATTCATCTCAAAATCACTTGGATTTTCGAAGATAATTTGAAATAATTTGAAAAAGGGTGTAATTCTATCCTAAACGATGAATGCTTTGAAAATTAGAGTTAAAAGCATATTTTATTCTTTAGGAAAATTGAAACAAGATTAATATTATAATACATTCATGACTATGGTCACAAATATATATATTATAATATAATTTGTATTTGAATTCAGATAAAGAATAAAAAAAAATTTAGTGCCTTTATAGGATTTGAAATGAACTTAACCCTCAATATATCCTGACTATGGCCATGAATATATTTTAAATTAATTTACATGTCAAATTCTGATAAAAGAGGAAAATTTTAGAAAAATATGATGATTTTCAAAGAGACCCCAATGGGGGTCAAATGTTATTCCATAAAAGATAAAAATCCTAAGTATTGTTCATATTTTGACTATGACCATAAATGTGAATCATTTACTTAAGATTAATTACCTCTTATTAGAAAGGTGCACGTGTCATTCGGGTTTCACTATTCATGAATTTTTGAAATAAAAAGCAAAAATGAGATAAGACAGGTAATTCATGAAATTTACATGCTCATACATTCTATTCTAATCTGAAAAAATAAAATTCTCATTAATATCTGATTATTATAATTTTGAATGGAATTGAAATTCAAATTCCTAAACTATGAAGGAAAATAGACTTTTCCACCTAATTCCTGCAAAGTTCAAGTTAACACAAGATGATAGATAAATATAGGTGGAAATTGCATATGGTATAATGGATATGCCAAAACCTACTCATGTATTTATATACCTAATGTAAATATGAGATTTTTGGAATGAGTATATGGTCTGGGCTTGAAAGGTCAAGAGGTAGGTGATGTATTGGTGTAGCAGGGAAAGGGGTGAGCTCAGAGAGGATGAGAGTGCAGAGAATATGCAGAAAATGCAAATGAGATATGTTGAATGTAAGCGGCAAAGTGGAATGCTGGAAACATGAAGAAGGTAGAAGTGCAGGGGCTGGAGTGTTGTAATGGCTGGGTATAGGAGATCACAATGATTGATTGAGCTGATATGGGGATGTAGGAGTGTGCATGTAGTTGCAGGAAGGTGGATGTAACTGCGAAATGGTGAACATGTATGCAAGTGGCTATACACAGGGGAATGATGATGTGCTGGTACGCAGGTGACAGGTAATTATGAAGTGAAGGTGCAGGTGGTAGCCGTGTTGTGATTGCAGAGGAGGTTATGCTGCAAGTGTTAGTAAATATGTTGTAATGACAACAAAAGGTGGTGGCCTTATAAGTGCACAATAGATAAAATGTTGTATAGCAGGTGAGTGTTGTGAAGGGTGCTAAGAAGGTGCGGCAACACAATGTGTGCACAGTTTCGACAGATAGCTGTGAAGGTGAAATGTGTGTGTGCAAAATATTATTGTAATTACAGCAAGTGTGAACATGGTGGTGACAAGTAGGTGTGATAAAGGAACATAATGTTGTGTAATGCAGTAATGGAAATGTGCTGAGTGAGTGATATACAGAGTATTGTTGTGAGGGTATGGTGCACAGGTGCTGAAAAAGTGCAGAGAAGTGAAGATAGAGTGAAGGGATGATACAGTGTAGCTGTAGCAACAAATCCATCCATAGAGTGGCCAACCAACATGACATTTCTTGGTGGCTTTCTAGAGGCATCATCACCTTCTCTAGATTGTACACTCCAGCATCAATTTCTTAATGCCAAGCCACCTTCTCACATCATCCATGATCAAAATAGTTACAGTTGATGCCTCCCGCTAGTTGATAATATCCCAACGAAGATTTGGTCAATCACAACACTGGCCTGTTAAGAAGAGAAGGGAGCTAGTGGCTGTCCCAAAATATCCGACCATGCTTATGTTTGACAACATTGTTCAATTTGAATTTTCTGTTGCAAATCAATATTTTCAAATCTTGATGCACTACTGAGTGTATTCTTCTTCAAGATCATCACGACACCTAATAGATAAAGGTCCATCCAAACATTCTGGTATAACACCATCATCACAGGTGGTTCCAAGAAGTGTCATAACATTGGATTTAGTGCCCCGAGTTTGCTGAGACTTAGACTTTTCAGACAAAGAAGCTTTACAAACAATACTTTGGGAAAAGATATTCAAGTGGTTGCATATCAAACAGTATCATTCCACGATAAACAAGCACAGAGCACAATCAGGCAAGCAAGTGATAGAGGGACATTGTATTATGAATATACAAGCGCAGAGCACAATCAGACTTGATGGGCAAACAATATTCGAAGGAGGAGGATTATGATTTCACCCATTTTGTGAGTGCAAACACCAATTACTACAGATCACTAATTGCCATAGAGGTAAGCATGATATACAAGGACACTTAAATCATATTAATAAAATGTTTGCAGATTTCTGTGTCTACTATGATCGCCTACTGTAGGAATGGTATTTGCAAGCACATGGCAAAAAGAACTAATCTTGGTTTTGAATCATTATTGGAATCTTTTGTTTGTGACAGTAGAAGGTATGATGCAGGACATAAGGTATGATGGTGAAGATATGATGAATGATATGCAAAGGGGATGGATCACGATAGTGAATATAACATGAACTTAAAAGAGAGAAAGCTGAGAATTAAGCAAATAGAGATATGCTACAGAGGATAATGAGATACACACAAATGCTAAAAAAAATGAAGAAAAAAAAGGGGAATCCACACTCTGTCGCAACAGCGAGTGCCACATCATGACCAGCCAAATCTTGAAGTTAGAAAGGACCCATGGGCGTGCCAAAATCACTTATTGCTCTATTAATCCTGAATACATCCACACCAAGATTGGCCAAGAGATGTGCCTCTTGAGCGTAGGAAAAGAAGGTGCAATTAACTGCAAATCCAATGTCGTTCCTCACAACAAGATGGACTTTCTTTATGCCCTTTCAAAAAGTCATCAAATCAAGAATTACTTGGGGAGATGCCTGAAAGTGCACTAGGATCTAGGCAACGAGCACTAGAGGGGGGTGAATAGTGCTTTTTAAAAAATTTCTGCGGAATATTGAAGGATTTTGCAAATTGAAAAGCAAAACACACAAAGAACTCAAGATTTTATCCTGGTTCGGTCTAACCCGACCTACATCCAGTCCCCAAGCAAAACCCGCTTGAGATTTTCACTATCAACCTTGTAAACTACAAGATCACACAGACCATAACTGGTCCCACTTTCAGTAACAACCCTACTGAAAGCAAACAACTCCTTTACACCAAGGAGTCCTTCTTTTTACAGAAAATAAGTAACAACTTACAAAACAACCTATGAGCCTTCCTTTTGAATGCAAATGAGATGCTATTGGCTTTTGAGGTTGTTGAAATACTCTACTCACGAATTCACTATCTCTCAAAGTGATTTGAGTGAAAAACTGAAGTGAAAATATCAGGTGAGTGAGAAAACAAATACTTGAATGAATATGAGTGAAAAGCAATAAGTAAATTATTCAAATCGATTGAATTCTTGTTGTTTTTTGAGTGTACAATGCACTCATATTTATAGTTAAAGTTTTCCATACGTTGAGGGTAAGAAAGGGTATCAAAACTGTCTATTTCTAACGATCAAAACGTTTGAAAAATGAAAAGACATGCCTTTTTGAAGTTTCAGGAAAACGGCAAAATTAGTCGACTAAAACATCAGTTAGTCGACTAATAGTTAGTTATTAGTAGACTGACCGTTATCGTCGGTCGACTAATCTGTTAATCGAGCTGTTTGAAAATCTAAACTTTTGAAACTTAGTCGACTTGAGAAAAGTCAGTCGACTGATAATATCATCAGTAGACTGAAAAACCTTTTATTCTACTGCTGCTAAAATCTTTTGAAAAACAAACATTCTGTTCGGTCGACTGATAAAAAACATTAGTCGACTGCTGCTAAATTTTCAGAAAACACATGTTCTGTTCAGTCGATTGATAAAACCATTAGTCGACTGCTGCTAATTTTCCAGAAAACAGACATTCTGTCCAGTCGACTGATAAAAACTTCGGTCGACTAATTTGACAAAAATGACTATTTAGAAAATATGGCGCGAAAGAATTAGTTGACTGGTAAGTCTATTGGTCGACTAATAAACATGAAAATTTAAGAAAAGAGTTTTCTAAAAAGATTTTCTTGAGGGTTCTTTTTAGAAAAGTTTTTCTAAAGACTTTTAAGGTGAAATGCAACCTAAATATGCACTCTAAGTAAGGCTCTTACAAGAATCTAAGACTTTTAATGAATTAAACATTTGCACACTAGTCTTCAAAGATTCTTCACTAAATTCTTCAATTTCTTCAAAGCCTTAGCTGAAATGCAGTTAATTCCATTTGCTCATCATCAAAACCTTGTACTTGAAGTATCATGTATGGCTTCATTGTCGTAACAATCTCCCCCTTTTTGATGATAACAAACTTAATCAAAGATGAAGCATTTAGATGCATAGATGGAGATTTTACTCCCCCTATCAATATGCTGCAAAACATTAAAAGTTAGCACATTTAAAGCACATATATCACATATTGATTGGTTTGCATTTCCATTCATCATTTCTTCATGCATTTAGAAATACATTCATTCAAAGCTCTTTTTCTCTTAATTTTGCATTTCTCATGCAAGATCTCCTGCAATGTAATTGCTATCATCTTTTTCTCCCCCTTTGTCAGAATAAAAAAGAGTAAGGGCAGAAATAGCATAAGCAAAATAAAGATACAAGTTTAAAATATTACAACCCATAAAGTATGACTAAAAATGTGCGACTCATTCTAAAAATATCATCAGTCGACTAGAAATATATCGGTCGACTAATATAGTGTGATACATTCCAAAATTTAAAACACCAGTCGACTAGAATTTTATCGGTCGACTAATATAGTGCAATTTTGAGATTTTGTTCAAAAATCAACATTTTTATAAATCCAAAAATGAGCAAATACCTAGTTCTCTTCTAATTCTCATAAAATCTTGATTTTTAAGAGGTTTAGTGAAGATATCGGCATGTTGTTCTTTAGTGGAAATAAAATTTAACGAAATATCTCCTTTTAACACATGATCTCTTAAAAAATGATGTCTCACTTCAATATGCTTAGTTCTTGAGTGCTGAATAGGATTTTTCGAAAGATTTATAGCACTAGTGTTATCACAATAAATAGTTGTTGTGGAGTAATTCAAACCGAAATCTTTTAAGGTTTGTTTCATCCATAGTACTTGTGAACATGCTAAACTAGCCGCTATATTCTGCTTCAGTAGTTGAGAGTGATACTGAATTTTGTTTTTTACTAAACCAAGAGACTAAGGAATTTCCTAAGAAATGACAAGTTCCACTAGTACTCTTTCGATAAGATTTACTTCCTGCAAAATTTGCATCACTATATGAAACTAAATCAAAGGAAGATGATTTTGGGTAAAACAAACCGAAATCTGAAGTATCTTTCAAATAACGAAGAATTTGTTTTACTGCAGTTAAATGAGATTCCTTTGGATTAGCTTGAAATCTTGCACACATACAAACACTAAACATAATATCAGGTCGACTAGCAGTTAAGTATAATAGAGATCCGATCATACCTCTGTAGAGCTTAGTATCTACACTTTTTCCATTTTCATCTTTATCAAGAGAAGTAGTTGTACTCATAGGATTCCTTCTTGATTTCGATGAGTCCATCCCAAATCTCTTGAGAAGTTCTTTTATATACTTAGCCTGATTGATGAAGATTCCTTCTTCAGTTTGCTTTATTTGAAGTCCAAGGAAGTAGTTTAATTCGCCCATCAAGCTCATTTCAAACTCTTCCTGCATAGCTTTAGCAAATTCTTTACAGAGAGAATCATTAGTAGAACCAAATATTATGTCATCAACATAAATTTGCACAATAAGAATATCTGAATTAAGATTTTTAATAAATAAAGTGGAGTCTACCAGACCAATGGAAAAACCAGATTGTTCTAGAAAATTTCGTAGTCTTTCATACCACGCTCTTGGTGCTTGTTTGAGTCCATACAAAGCTCTTTTTAATTTGTAGACTTTTTCTGGATATTTCTCATTTTCAAAGCTTGGAGGTTGCTCTACATAAACTTCTTTATTGATGTGTCCATTTAAGAATGCACTCTTAACATCAATTTGATATAACTTGAAGTTCATGTAACTAGCAAAAGCAAGCATCATTCGAATTGACTCTAATCGAACCACTGGTGCATAGGTTTCATCAAAATCTATGCCTTCTTCTTGATTATAGCCTTGTGCCACTAGCCTTGCTTTGTTACGAATGACTTCACCATTTCCATCCAGCTTATTTCGGAAGACCCATCTTGTTCCAATTACCGGATGATCCTTTGGTCTATCAACTAGATCCCAAACATCATTCCTAGTAAATTGGTTAAGTTCTTCAGACATGGCCAAAAGCCAAAATTCATCAACACAAGCCTCATTGATATTCTTTGGTTCTAATTTAGATATGAAAGCAACATTTGCAATATATTTTTCTAACTGCCTTCTAGTTTGGACACCACTCTTTATTTCACCAATAACTTGTTCATGTGGATGATTAGGAACTTTTTTCCAAACCGGTTGAAGAGGAATATTTCCTTGAGAAGTACTCTCTATCAAGGGTTCTTCATAAAGTATTACTTCTTCTTCTTCGCTTAGAGGTATAACCTGCTCACAATTCTCATCAAATGCAACATGTAAAGATTCTTCAATACAAGATGTTCTTTTATTGAAAATACGATATGCTTTACTTCGAGAAGAATATCCAAGAATATTGATTCATCTGATTTTGAATCAAACTTATCAAGATTATCTTTGGTATTTAACAAGAAACATTTACTACCAAAAATTTTGAAATATGAGATCTTTGGTATACGATCATAATACAATTCAAAACATGTTTTATGTAAAATTGGTCGAATAAGAACACAATTTAAGACATAACATGCTGTATTAATTGCTTCATCCCAAAAGTATTTTGGTAAATTTTTATCTTGAAGCATGATTCTAGCACATTCTTGCAAAGTTCTATTCTTTCTTTCAACAACTCCATTTTGTGGAGCCGCTCTAGGAAAAGCAAAGTTGTGAGATATACCATGTAAATCACAAAACTTTAGAAAAGATTCATTTTCAAATTCACCACCATGATCACTACGAATTTTAATAATAGATGTAGATTTTTCATTTGTAATTCTTCTACAAAGTTTAGAAAATTCCGAAAAAGCATCATTTTTGCTTTTTAGAAAAATTACCCATTTAAACCGAGAATAATCATCTACTATAACAAAAGCATACTTGCTACCATTCAAACTTTGAATTCTAGATGGTCCAAATAGATCTAAATGTAAAAGTTCAAGAGGACGTTTTATTGAAACTATATCTTTTGCTTTAAAAGAACTCTTGATTTGTTTACCCCTTTGACAAGCATCACATAAGTGATCATTTTTATATGGTATTCTAGGTAGGCCTCTTACAAGATCATTCTTGGATAACTTTGAAATAATTTTAAAGTTAACATGTCCAAGTCTCTTGTGCCATAACCATTGAATTTCATTTCAAACAATAAGACATTTTTCATTAAAAGTGGGTAATTCATCTAGATA
The DNA here is from genome assembly GCF_984573655.1 of Nuphar pumila. Taxonomy (NCBI): domain Eukaryota; kingdom Viridiplantae; phylum Streptophyta; class Magnoliopsida; order Nymphaeales; family Nymphaeaceae; genus Nuphar; species Nuphar pumila. The sequence continues at coordinate 36,540,933 of NC_143260.1, forward strand.
TAGTTCATACACATTGTTTCTTCTTTTACCTTTAAAAATGATCTATTTAGATTGAAAATCAGAAATTAAGCATAAATCATTTTCAAAAGAAACATGAAAACCTTTATCACATAATTGACTAATAGATATAAAATTATGCATTAAACTATCTACTAAAAGAACATTTTCTATCAAGGGAAATTTTGGATTACCAATATTACCAATACCTATCACTTTTCCCTTGTTATTGTCACCAAAGGTGACGGTTCCTCCATCCTTATTTTGGAGGGTAGAAAATAACTCCGGCCTTCCAGTCATATGTTTGGAACCGCCGCTGTCCAATATCCATTTGCTCCTTATGTTGTGTACCGAATCTTCTTGTGCTACAAAACACATGTTGGCGACTTCTTCATTTGATTCTTCATCGTAAGAGGAGTCACTATCATCCCAACATGCTTGAAATGCCTTTTTCTTCTTGAATTGGTCCTTGAGCTTGATTTTGAGAAGAGGACAATCTTTCTTGATATGTCCTGCCTTTTTACAGTTAAAGCACTTTACTTTATTGGAAATGGAAGAATCTGCTTTCTTTACCTTTCTTTGAAATCTTCTTTTTTTGATGAATCTTCTAAATTGCCTTGTGATGAGGGCAATATCTTCATCTTCATCTTCATCTTCTTCTGAATTTTCTGAGTCAGAAGTAGCCTTAAAAGCAAGAGATTTCTTCTTAGGCTCTTCTTCTTGTCTGTCTTGAAGTTGGACCTCATATGCCATTAGGTTACCAACTAAGTCTTTAAGAGTGAGAGTATTGAGATCATTTGCTTCTTCAATAGCAGTGGTTTTTCTCTCCCATTCAGGAGTTAAACACCTTAGAATCTTTCTGACTAAATCCACTTGTGAATATTCTTTTCCAAGGGATTTCAAAGTGTTAGTTATATCGGTCATTCTAGTTACCATGTCCGATATAGATTCATTTTGCTTCATTTTGAACAATTCAAATTTATGAACTAAAAAAGCAATTTTAGATTCCTTTACCTTTGACGTACCTTCGTGAGTTACTAGAAGAGTATGCCAAATTTCATTTACTGTAGAGCATTGAGAGATGCGATTGAATTCTACCTTGTCAACGCCACAATATAATGCATTCATGGCTTTGGCATTCAGTGAAGCAGTCTTCTTTTCATCATCGGTCCATCGGCTGAAATCAGTTGATGGAGTTTGGTACTTTTCTGAAACCACTCTCCAAATATCTAGATCCATGGATTGCAAGAATATTGTCATTCTTACTTTCCAGTAACCATAGTTTGTTCCGTCGAAGAGAGGAGGGCGAACATAGGAGCTTCTTTCTTTGTGTTGAGATGTTGTAGTTGTCATGCTAGATGATGGTCAAATCAAAGTAATAGCAAACCTTGCTCTGATACCAAATGAAAGTGCACTAGGATCTAGGCAACGAGCACTAGAGGGGGGTGAATAGTGCTTTTTAAAAAATTTCTGCGGAATATTGAAGGATTTTGCAAATTGAAAAGCAAAACACACAAAGAACACAAGATTTTATCCTGGTTCGGTCTAACCCGACCTACATCCAGTCCCCAAGCAAAACCCGCTTGAGATTTTCACTATCAACCTTGTAAACTACAAGATCACACAGACCATAACTGGTCCCACTTTCAGTAACAACCCTACTGAAAGCAAACAACTCCTTTACACCAATGAGTCCTTTTTACAGAAAATAAGTAACAACTTACAAAACAACCTATGAGCCTTCCATTTGAATGCAAATGAGATGCTATTGGCTTTTAAGGTTGTTGAAATACTCTACTCACGAATTCACTATCTCTCAAAGTGATTTGAGTGAAAAACTGAAGTGAAAATATCACGTGAGTGAGAAAACAAATACTTGAATGAATAGGAGTGAAAAGCAATAAGTAAATGATTCAAATCGATTGAATTCTTGTTATTTTTTTAGTGTACAATGCACTCATATTTATAGTTAAAGTTTTCCATACGTTGAGGGTATGAAAGGGTATCAAAATTGTCTATTTCGAACGATCAAAACGTTTGAAAAATGAAAAGACACGCCTTTTTGAAGTTTCAGGAAAATGGCAAAATTAGTCGACTGAAACATCTGTTAGTCGACTAATAGTTAGTTATTAGTAGACTGACCGTTATCGTCGGTCGACTGATCTGTTAATCGAGCCGTTTGAAAATCTGAACTTTTGAAACTTAGTCGACTTGAGAAAAGTTAGTCGACTGATAATATCATCAGTAGACTGAAAAACCTTTTAGTCGACTATTGCTAAAATCTTCTGAAAAACAAACATTCTGTTCGGTCGACTGATAAAAAGCATTAGTCGACTGCTGCTAAATTTCAGAAAATACATGTTCTGTTAAGTCGACTGATAAAACCATTAGTCAACTGCTGCTAATTTTCCAGAAAACAGACATTTTGTCCAGTCGACTGATAAAAACTTCGGTCGACTAATTTGACAAAAATGACTATTTAGAAAATATGGCGCGAAAGGATTAGTCGACTGGTAAGTCTATTGGTCGACTAATAAAAATGAAAATTTAAGAAAAGAGTTTTCTAAAAAGATTTTCATGAGGGTTCTTTTTAGAAAAGTTTTTCTAAAGACTTTTAAGGTTAAATGCAACCTAAATATGCACTCTAGGTAAGGCTCTTACAAGAATCTAAGACTTTTAATAAATTAAACATTTGCACACTAGTCTTCAAAGATTCTTCACTTAATTCTTCAATTTCTTCAAAGCCTTAGCTGAAATGCAGTTGATTCCACTAGCTCATCATCAAAACCTTGTACTTGAAGTATCATGTATGACTTCATTGTCGTAACAATCTCCTCCTTTTTGATGATGACAAACTTAATCAAAGATGAAGCATTTAGATGCATAGATGGAGATTTTACTCCCCCTATCAATATGCTGCAAAACATTAAAAGTTATCACATTTAAAGCACATATATCACATATTGATTGGTTTGCATTTCCATTCATCATTTCTTCATGCATTTAGAAATACATTCATTCAAAGCTCTTTTTCTCTTAATTTTGCATTTCTCATGCAAGATCTCCTGCAATGTAATTGCTATCATCTTTTTCTCCCCCTTTGTCAGAATAAAAAAGAGTAAGGGCAGAAATAGCATAAGCAAAATAAAGATACAAGTTTAAAATATTACAACCCATAAAGTATGACTAAAAATGTGCGACTCATTCTAAAAATATCATCAGTCGACTAGAAATATATCGGTCGACTAATATAGTGTGATACATTCCAAAATTTAAAACACCAGTCGACTAGAATTTTATCGGTCGACTAATATAGTGCGATTTTGAGATTTTGTTCAAAAATCAACATTTTTATAAATCCAAAAATAAACAAATACCTAGTTCTCTTCTAATTCTCATAAAATCTTCATTTTTAAGAGGTTTAGTGAAGATATCGGCATGTTGTTCTTTAGTGGAAATAAAATTTAACGAAATATCTCCTTTTAACACATGATCTCTTAAAAAATGATGTCTCACTTCAATATGCTTAGTTCTTGAGTGCTGAATAGGATTTTTCGAAAGATTTATAGCACTAGTGTTATCACAATAAATAGTTGTTGTGGAGTAATTCAAACCGAAATCTTTTAAGGTTTGTTTCATCCATAGTACTTGTGAACATGCTAAACTAGCCGCTATATTCTGCTTCAGTAGTTGAGAGTGATACTGAATTTTGTTTTTTACTAAACCAAGAGACTAAGGAATTTCCTAAGAAATGACAAGTTCCACTAGTACTCTTTCGATAAGATTTACTTCCTGCAAAATCTGCATCACTATATGAAACTAAATCAAAGGAAGATGATTTTGGGTAAAACAAACCGAAATCTGAAGTATCTTTCAAATAACGAAGAATTTGTTTTACTGCAGTTAAATGAGATTCCTTTGAATTAGCTTGAAATCTTGCACACATACAAACACTAAACATAATATCAGGTCGACTAGCAGTTAAGTATAATAGAGATCCGATCATACCTCTGTAGAGCTTAGTATCTACACTTTTTCCATTTTCATCTTTATCAAGAGAAGTAGTTGTACTCATAGGATTCCTTCTTGATTTCGATGAGTCCATCCCAAATCTCTTGAGAAGTTCTTTTATATACTTAGCCGGATTGATGAAGATTCCTTCTTCAGTTTGCTTTATTTGAAGTCCAAGGAAGTAGTTCAATTCGCCCATCAAGATCATTTCAAACTCTTCCTGCATAGCTTTAGCAAATTCTTTACAGAGAGAATCATTAGTAGAACCAAATATTATGTCATCAACATAAATTTGCACAATAAGAATATCTGAATTAAGATTTTTAATAAATAAAGTGGAGTCTACCCGACCAATGGAAAAACCAGATTGTTCTAGAAAATTTCGTAGTCTTTCATACCACGCTCTTGGTGCTTGTTTGAGTCCATACAAAGCTCTTTTTAATTTGTAGACTTTTTCTGGATATTTCTCATTTTCAAAGCTTGGAGGTTGCTCTACATAAACTTCTTCATTGATGTCTCCATTTAAGAATGCACTCTTAACATCAATTTGATATAACTTGAAGTTCATGTAACTAGCAAAAGCAAGCATCATTCGAATTGACTCTAATCGAGCCACTGGTGCATAGGTTTCATCAAAATCTATGCCTTCTTCTTGATTATAGCCTTGTGCCACTAGCCTTGCTTTGTTACGAATGACTTCACCATTTCCATCCAGCTTATTTCGAAAGACCCATCTTGTTCCAATTACCGGATGATCCTTTGGTCTATCAACTAGATCCCAAACATCATTCCTAGTAAATTGGTTAAGTTCTTCAGACATGGCCAAAAGCCAAAATTCATCAACACAAGCCTCATTGATATTCTTTGGTTCTAATTTAGATATGAAAGCAACATTTGCAATATATTTTTCTAACTGCATTCTAGTTTGGACACCACTCTTTATTTCACCAATAACTTGTTCATGTGGATGATTAGGAACTTCTTTCCAAACCGGTTGAAGAGGAATATTTCCTTGAGAAGTACTCTCTATCAAGGGTTCTTCATGAAGTATTACTTCTTCTTCTTCGCTTAGAGGTATAACCTGCTCACAATTCTCATCAAATGCAACATGTAAAGATTCTTCAATACAAGATGTTTTTTTATTGAAAATACGATATGCTTTACTTCTAGAAGAATATCCAAGAATATTGATTCATCTGATTTTGAATCAAACTTATCAAGATTATCTTTGGTATTTAACAAGAAACATTTACTACCAAAAATTTTGAAATATGAGATCTGTGGTATACGATCATAATACAATTCAAAACATGTTTTATGTAAAATTGGTCGAATAAGAACACAATTTAAGACATAACATGTATTAATTGCTTCAGCCCAAAAGTATTTTGGTAAATTTTTATCTTGAAGCATGATTCTAGCACATTCTTGCAAAGTTCTATTCTTTCTTTCAACAACTCCATTTTGTAGAGCCGCTCTAGGAAAAGCAAAGTTGTGAGATATACCATGTAAATCACAAAACTTTAGAAAAGATTCATTTTCAAATTCACCACCATGATCACTGCGAATTTTAATAATAGATGTAGATTTTTCATTTGTAATTCTTCTACAAAGTTTAGAAAATTCCGAAAAAGCATCATTTTTGCTTTTTAGAAAAATTACCCATGTAAACCGAGAATAATCATCTACTATAACAAAAGCATACTTGCTACCATTCAAACTTTGAATTCTAGATGGTCCAAATAGATCTAAATGTAAAAGTTCAAGAGGACGTTTTATTGAAACTATATCTTTTGCTTTAAAAGAACTCTTGATTTGTTTACCCCTTTGACAAGCATCACATAAGTGATCCTTTTTATATGGTATTCTAGGTAGGCCTCTTACAAGATCATTCTTGGATAACTTTGAAATAATTTTAAAGTTAACATGTCCAAGTCTCTTGTGCCATAACCATTGAATTTCATTTCAAACAATAAGACATTTTTCATTAACAGTGGGTAATTCATCTAGATATAGTTCATACACATTGTTTCTTCTTTTACCTTTAAAAATGATCTTTTTAGATTGAAAATCAGAAATTAAGCATAAATCATTTTCAAAAGAAACATGAAAACCTTTATCACATAATTGACTAATAGATATAAAATTATGCATTAAACTATATACTAAAAGAACATTTTCTATCAAGGGAAATTTTGGATTACCAATATTACCAATACCTATCACTTTTCCCTTGTTATTGTCACCAAAGGTGACGGTTCCTCCATCCTTATTTTGGAGGGTAGAAAATAACTCCGGCCTTCCAGTCATATGTTTGGAACAGCCGCTGTCCAATATCCATTTGCTCCTTATGTTGTGTACCGAATCTTCTTGTGCTACAAAACACATGTTGGCGACTTCTTCATTTGATTCTTCATCGTAAGAGGAGTCACTATCTTCCCAACATGCTTGAAATGCCTTTTTCTTCTTGAATTGGTCCTTGAGCTTGATTTTGAGAAGAGGACAATCTTTCTTGATATGTCCTGCCTTTTTGCAGTTAAAGCACTTTACTTTATTGGAAATGGAAGAATCTGCTTTCTTTACCTTTCTTTGAAATCTTCTTTTTTTGATGAATCTTCTAAATTGCCTTGTGATGAGGGCAATATCTTCATCTTCATCTTCATCTTCTTCTGAATTTTCTGAGTCAGAAGTAGCCTTAAAAGCAAGAGAATTCTTCTTAGGCTCTTCTTCTTGTCTGTCTTGAAGTTGGACCTCATATGCCATTAGGTTACCAACTAAGTCTTTAAGAGTGAGAGTATTGAGATCATTTGCTTCTTCAATAGCAGTGGTTTTTCTCTCCCATTCAGGAGTTAAACACCTTAGAATCTTTCTGACTAAATCCACTTGTGAATATTCTTTTCCAAGGGATTTCAAAGTGTTAGTTATATCGGTCATTCTAGTTACCATGTCCGATATAGATTCATTTTGCTTCATTTTGAACAATTCAAATTTATGAACTAAAAAAGCAATTTTAGATTCCTTTACCTTTGACGTACCTTCGTGAGTTACTAGAAGAGTATGCCAAATTTCATTTGCTGTAGAGCATTGAGAGATGCGATTGAATTCTACCTTGTCAACGCCACAATATAATGCATTCATGGCTTTGGCATTCAGTGAAGCAGTCTTCTTTTCATCATCGGTCCATCGGCTGAAATCAGTTGATGGAGTTTGGTACTTTTCTGAAACCACTCTTCAAATATCTAGATCCATGGATTGCAAGAATATTGTCATTCTTACTTTCCAGTAACCATAGTTTCTTCCGTCGAAGAGAGGAGGGCGAACAAAGGAGCTTCCTTCTTTGTGTTGAGATGTTGTAGTTGTCATGCTAGATGATGGTCAAATCAAAGTAATAGCAAACCTTGCTCTGATACCAAATGAAAGTGCACTAGGATCTAGGCAACGAGCACTAGAGGGGGGGTGAATAGTGCTTTTCAAAAAATTTCTGCGGAATATTGAAGGATTTTGCAAATTGAAAAGCAAAACACACAAAGAACTCAAGATTTTATCCTGGTTCGGTCTAACCCGACCTACATCCAGTCCCCAAGCAAAACCCGCTTGAGATTTTCACTATCAACCTTGTAAACTACAAGATCACACAGACCATAACTGGTCCCACTTTCAGTAACAACCCTACTGAAAGCAAACAACTCCTTTACACCAAGGAGTCCTTCTTTTTACAGAAAATAAGTAACAACTTACAAAACAACCTATGAGCCTTCCTTTTGAATGCAAATGAGATGCTATTGGCTTTTGAGGTTGTTGAAATACTCTACTCACGAATTCACTATCTCTCAAAGTGATTTGAGTGAAAAACTGAAGTGAAAATATCAGGTGAGTGAGAAAACAAATACTTGAATGAATATGAGTGAAAAGCAATAAGTAAATTATTCAAATCGATTGAATTCTTGTTGTTTTTTGAGTGTACAATGCACTCATATTTATAGTTAAAGTTTTCCATACGTTGAGGGTAAGAAAGGGTATCAAAACTGTCTATTTCTAACGATCAAAACGTTTGAAAAATGAAAAGACATGCCTTTTTGAAGTTTCAGGAAAACGGCAAAATTAGTCGACTAAAACATCAGTTAGTCGACTAATAGTTAGTTATTAGTAGACTGACCGTTATCGTCGGTCGACTAATCTGTTAATCGAGCTGTTTGAAAATCTAAACTTTTGAAACTTAGTCGACTTGAGAAAAGTCAGTCGACTGATAATATCATCAGTAGACTGAAAAACCTTTTATTCTACTGCTGCTAAAATCTTTTGAAAAACAAACATTCTGTTCGGTCGACTGATAAAAAACATTAGTCGACTGCTGCTAAATTTTCAGAAAACACATGTTCTGTTCAGTCGATTGATAAAACCATTAGTCGACTGCTGCTAATTTTCCAGAAAACAGACATTCTGTCCAGTCGACTGATAAAAACTTCGGTCGACTAATTTGACAAAAATGACTATTTAGAAAATATGGCGCGAAAGAATTAGTTGACTGGTAAGTCTATTGGTCGACTAATAAACATGAAAATTTAAGAAAAGAGTTTTCTAAAAAGATTTTCTTGAGGGTTCTTTTTAGAAAAGTTTTTCTAAAGACTTTTAAGGTGAAATGCAACCTAAATATGCACTCTAAGTAAGGCTCTTACAAGAATCTAAGACTTTTAATGAATTAAACATTTGCACACTAGTCTTCAAAGATTCTTCACTAAATTCTTCAATTTCTTCAAAGCCTTAGCTGAAATGCAGTTAATTCCATTTGCTCATCATCAAAACCTTGTACTTGAAGTATCATGTATGGCTTCATTGTCGTAACAATCTCCCCCTTTTTGATGATAACAAACTTAATCAAAGATGAAGCATTTAGATGCATAGATGGAGATTTTACTCCCCCTATCAATATCCTGCAAAACATTAAAAGTTAGCACATTTAAAGCACATATATCACATATTGATTGGTTTGCATTTCCATTCATCATTTCTTCATGCATTTAGAAATACATTCATTCAAAGCTCTTTTTCTCTTAATTTTGCATTTCTCATGCAAGATCTCCTGCAATGTAATTGCTATCATCTTTTTCTCCCCCTTTGTCAGAATAAAAAAGAGTAAGGGCAGAAATAGCATAAGCAAAATAAAGATACAAGTTTAAAATATTACAACCCATAAAGTATGACTAAAAATGTGCGACTCATTCTAAAAATATCATCAGTCGACTAGAAATATATCGGTCGACTAATATAGTGTGATACATTCCAAAATTTAAAACACCAGTCGACTAGAATTTTATCGGTCGACTAATATAGTGCAATTTTGAGATTTTGTTCAAAAATCAACATTTTTATAAATCCAAAAATGAGCAAATACCTAGTTCTCTTCTAATTCTCATAAAATCTTGATTTTTAAGAGGTTTAGTGAAGATATCGGCATGTTGTTCTTTAGTGGAAATAAAATTTAACGAAATATCTCCTTTTAACACATGATCTCTTAAAAAATGATGTCTCACTTCAATATGCTTAGTTCTTGAGTGCTGAATAGGATTTTTCGAAAGATTTATAGCACTAGTGTTATCACAATAAATAGTTGTTGTGGAGTAATTCAAACCGAAATCTTTTAAGGTTTGTTTCATCCATAGTACTTGTGAACATGCTAAACTAGCCGCTATATTCTGCTTCAGTAGTTGAGAGTGATACTGAATTTTGTTTTTTACTAAACCAAGAGACTAAGGAATTTCCTAAGAAATGACAAGTTCCACTAGTACTCTTTCGATAAGATTTACTTCCTGCAAAATCTGCATCACTATATGAAACTAAATCAAAGGAAGATGATTTTGGGTAAAACAAACCGAAATTTGAAGTATCTTTCAAATAACGAAGAATTTGTTTTACTGCAGTTAAATGAGATTCCTTTGGATTAGCTTGAAATCTTGCACACATACAAACACTAAACATAATATCAGGTCGACTAGCAGTTAAGTATAATAGAGATCCGATCATACCTCTGTAGAGCTTAGTATCTACACTTTTTCCATTTTCATCTTTATCAAGAGAAGTAGTTGTACTCATAGGATTCCTTCTTGATTTCGATGAGTCCATCCCAAATCTCTTGAGAAGTTCTTTTATATACTTAGCCTGATTGATGAAGATTCCTTCTTCAGTTTGCTTTATTTGAAGTCCAAGGAAGTAGTTTAATTCGCCCATCAAGCTCATTTCAAACTCTTCCTGCATAGCTTTAGCAAATTCTTTACAGAGAGAATCATTAGTAGAACCAAATATTATGTCATCAACATAAATTTGCACAATAAGAATATCTGAATTAAGATTTTTAATAAATAAAGTGGAGTCTACCCGACCAATGGAAAAACCAGATTGTTCTAGAAAATTTCGTAGTCTTTCATACCACGCTCTTGGTGCTTGTTTGAGTCCATACAAAGCTCTTTTTAATTTGTAGACTTTTTCTGGATATTTCTCATTTTCAAAGCTTGGAGGTTGCTCTACATAAACTTCTTTATTGATGTGTCCATTTAAGAATGCACTCTTAACATCAATTTGATATAACTTGAAGTTCATGTAACTAGCAAAAGCAAGCATCATTCGAATTGACTCTAATCGAACCACTGGTGCATAGGTTTCATCAAAATCTATGCCTTCTTCTTGATTATAGCCTTGTGCCACTAGCCTTGCTTTGTTACGAATGACTTCACCATTTCCATCCAGCTTATTTCGGAAGACCCATCTTGTTCCAATTACCGGATGATCCTTTGGTCTATCAACTAGATCCCAAACATCATTCCTAGTAAATTGGTTAAGTTCTTCAGACATGGCCAAAAGCCAAAATTCATCAACACAAGCCTCATTGATATTCTTTGGTTCTAATTTAGATATGAAAGCAACATTTGCAATATATTTTTCTAACTGCCTTCTAGTTTGGACACCACTCTTTATTTCACCAATAACTTGTTCATGTGGATGATTAGGAACTTTTTTCCAAACCGGTTGAAGAGGAATATTTCCTTGAGAAGTACTCTCTATCAAGGGTTCTTCATAAAGTATTACTTCTTCTTCTTCGCTTAGAGGTATAACCTGCTCACAATTCTCATCAAATGCAACATGTAAAGATTCTTCAATACAAGATGTTCTTTTATTGAAAATACGATATGCTTTACTTCGAGAAGAATATCCAAGAATATTGATTCATCTGATTTTGAATCAAACTTATCAAGATTATCTTTGGTATTTAACAAGAAACATTTACTACCAAAAATTTTGAAATATGAGATCTTTGGTATACGATCATAATACAATTCAAAACATGTTTTATGTAAAATTGGTCGAATAAGAACACAATTTAAGACATAACATGCTGTATTAATTGCTTCATCCCAAAAGTATTTTGGTAAATTTTTATCTTGAAGCATGATTCTAGCACATTCTTGCAAAGTTCTATTCTTTCTTTCAACAACTCCATTTTGTGGAGCCGCTCTAGGAAAAGCAAAGTTGTGAGATATACCATGTAAATCACAAAACTTTAGAAAAGATTCATTTTCAAATTCACCACCATGATCACTACGAATTTTAATAATAGATGTAGATTTTTCATTTGTAATTCTTCTACAAAGTTTAGAAAATTCCGAAAAAGCATCATTTTTGCTTTTTAGAAAAATTACCCATGTAAACCGAGAATAATCATCTACTATAACAAAAGCATACTTGCTACCATTCAAACTTTGAATTCTAGATGGTCCAAATAGATCTAAATGTAAAAGTTCAAGAGGACGTTTTATTGAAACTATATCTTTTGCTTTAAAAGAACTCTTGATTTGTTTACCCCTTTGACAAGCATCACATAAGTGATCATTTTTATATGGTATTCTAGGTAGGCCTCTTACAAGATCATTCTTGGATAACTTTGAAATAATTTTAAAGTTAACATGTCCAAGTCTCTTGTGCCATAACCATTGAATTTCATTTCAAACAATAAGACATTTTTCATTAAAAGTGGGTAATTCATCTAGATATAGTTCATACACATTGTTTCTTCTTTTACCTTTAAAAATGATCTATTTAGATTGAAAATCAGAAATTAAGCATAAATCATTTTCAAAAGAAACATGAAAACCTTTATCACATAATTGACTAATAGATATAAAATTATGCATTAAACTATCTACTAAAAGAACATTTTCTATCAAGGGAAATTTTGGATTACCAATATTACCAATACCTATCACTTTTCCCTTGTTATTGTCACCAAAGGTGACGGTTCCTCCATCCTTATTTTGGAGGGTAGAAAATAACTCCGGCCTTCCAGTCATATGTTTGGAACAGCCGCTGTCCAATATCCATTTGCTCCTTATGTTGTGTACCGAATCTTCTTGTGCTACAAAACACATGTTGGCGACTTCTTCATTTGATTCTTCATCGTAAGAGGAGTCACTATCATCCCAACATGCTTGAAATGCCTTTTTCTTCTTGAATTGGTCCTTGAGCTTGATTTTGAGAAGAGGACAATCTTTCTTGATATGTCCTGCCTTTTTACAGTTAAAGCACTTTACTTTATTGGAAATGGAAGAATCTGCTTTCTTTACCTTTCTTTGAAATCTTCTTTTTTTGATGAATCTTCTAAATTGCCTTGTGATGAGGGCAATATCTTCATCTTCATCTTCATCTTCTTCTGAATTTTTTGAGTCAGAAGTAGCCTTAAAAGCAAGAGATTTCTTCTTAGGCTCTTCTTCTTGTCTGTCTTGAAGTTGGACCTCATATGCCATTAGGTTACCAACTAAGTCTTTAAGAGTGAGAGTATTGAGATCATTTGCTTCTTCAATAGCAGTGGTTTTTCTCTCCCATTCAGGAGTTAAACACCTTAGAATCTTTCTGACTAAATCCACTTGTGAATATTCTTTTCCAAGGGATTTCAAAGTGTTAGTTATATCGGTCATTCTAGTTACCATGTCCGATATAGATTCATTTTGCTTCATTTTGAACAATTCAAATTTATGAACTAAAAAAGCAATTTTAGATTCCTTTACCTTTGACGTACCTTCGTGAGTTACTAGAAGAGTATGCCAAATTTCATTTACTGTAGAGCATTGAGAGATGCGATTGAATTCTACCTTGTCAACGCCACAATATAATGCATTCATGGCTTTGGCATTCAGTGAAGCAGTCTTCTTTTCATCATCGGTCCATCGGCTGAAATCAGTTGATGGAGTTTGGTACTTTTCTGAAACCACTCTCCAAATATCTAGATCCATGGATTGCAAGAATATTGTCATTCTTACTTTCCAGTAACCATAGTTTGTTCCGTCGAAGAGAGGAGGGCGAACATAGGAGCTTCTTTCTTTGTGTTGAGATGTTGTAGTTGTCATGCTAGATGATGGTCAAATCAAAGTAATAGCAAACCTTGCTCTGATACCAAATGAAAGTGCACTAGGATCTAGGCAACGAGCACTAGAGGGGGGTGAATAGTGCTTTTTAAAAAATTTCTGCGGAATATTGAAGGATTTTGCAAATTGAAAAGCAAAACACACAAAGAACACAAGATTTTATCCTGGTTCGGTCTAACCCGACCTACATCCAGTCCCCAAGCAAAACCCGCTTGAGATTTTCACTATCAACCTTGTAAACTACAAGATCACACAGACCATAACTGGTCCCACTTTCAGTAACAACCCTACTGAAAGCAAACAACTCCTTTACACCAATGAGTCCTTTTTACAGAAAATAAGTAACAACTTACAAAACAACCTATGAGCCTTCCATTTGAATGCAAATGAGATGCTATTGGCTTTTAAGGTTGTTGAAATACTCTACTCACGAATTCACTATCTCTCAAAGTGATTTGAGTGAAAAACTGAAGTGAAAATATCACGTGAGTGAGAAAACAAATACTTGAATGAATAGGAGTGAAAAGCAATAAGTAAATGATTCAAATCGATTGAATTCTTGTTATTTTTTTAGTGTACAATGCACTCATATTTATAGTTAAAGTTTTCCATACGTTGAGGGTATGAAAGGGTATCAAAATTGTCTATTTCGAACGATCAAAACGTTTGAAAAATGAAAAGACACGCCTTTTTGAAGTTTCAGGAAAATGGCAAAATTAGTCGACTGAAACATCTGTTAGTCGACTAATAGTTAGTTATTAGTAGACTGACCGTTATCGTCGGTCGACTGATCTGTTAATCGAGCCGTTTGAAAATCTGAACTTTTGAAACTTAGTCGACTTGAGAAAAGTTAGTCGACTGATAATATCATCAGTAGACTGAAAAACCTTTTAGTCGACTATTGCTAAAATCTTCTGAAAAACAAACATTCTGTTCGGTCGACTGATAAAAAGCATTAGTCGACTGCTGCTAAATTTCAGAAAATACATGTTCTGTTAAGTCGACTGATAAAACCATTAGTCAACTGCTGCTAATTTTCCAGAAAACAGACATTTTGTCCAGTCGACTGATAAAAACTTCGGTCGACTAATTTGACAAAAATGACTATTTAGAAAATATGGCGCGAAAGGATTAGTCGACTGGTAAGTCTATTGGTCGACTAATAAAAATGAAAATTTAAGAAAAGAGTTTTCTAAAAAGATTTTCATGAGGGTTCTTTTTAGAAAAGTTTTTCTAAAGACTTTTAAGGTTAAATGCAACCTAAATATGCACTCTAGGTAAGGCTCTTACAAGAATCTAAGACTTTTAATAAATTAAACATTTGCACACTAGTCTTCAAAGATTCTTCACTTAATTCTTCAATTTCTTCAAAGCCTTAGCTGAAATGCAGTTGATTCCACTAGCTCATCATCAAAACCTTGTACTTGAAGTATCATGTATGACTTCATTGTCGTAACAATCTCCTCCTTTTTGATGATGACAAACTTAATCAAAGATGAAGCATTTAGATGCATAGATGGAGATTTTACTCCCCCTATCAATATGCTGCAAAACATTAAAAGTTATCACATTTAAAGCACATATATCACATATTGATTGGTTTGCATTTCCATTCATCATTTCTTCATGCATTTAGAAATACATTCATTCAAAGCTCTTTTTCTCTTAATTTTGCATTTCTCATGCAAGATCTCCTGCAATGTAATTGCTATCATCTTTTTCTCCCCCTTTGTCAGAATAAAAAAGAGTAAGGGCAGAAATAGCATAAGCAAAATAAAGATACAAGTTTAAAATATTACAACCCATAAAGTATGACTAAAAATGTGCGACTCATTCTAAAAATATCATCAGTCGACTAGAAATATATCGGTCGACTAATATAGTGTGATACATTCCAAAATTTAAAACACCAGTCGACTAGAATTTTATCGGTCGACTAATATAGTGCGATTTTGAGATTTTGTTCAAAAATCAACATTTTTATAAATCCAAAAATAAACAAATACCTAGTTCTCTTCTAATTCTCATAAAATCTTCATTTTTAAGAGGTTTAGTGAAGATATCGGCATGTTGTTCTTTAGTGGAAATAAAATTTAACGAAATATCTCCTTTTAACACATGATCTCTTAAAAAATGATGTCTCACTTCAATATGCTTAGTTCTTGAGTGCTGAATAGGATTTTTCGAAAGATTTATAGCACTAGTGTTATCACAATAAATAGTTGTTGTGGAGTAATTCAAACCGAAATCTTTTAAGGTTTGTTTCATCCATAGTACTTGTGAACATGCTAAACTAGCCGCTATATTCTGCTTCAGTAGTTGAGAGTGATACTGAATTTTGTTTTTTACTAAACCAAGAGACTAAGGAATTTCCTAAGAAATGACAAGTTCCACTAGTACTCTTTCGATAAGATTTACTTCCTGCAAAATCTGCATCACTATATGAAACTAAATCAAAGGAAGATGATTTTGGGTAAAACAAACCGAAATCTGAAGTATCTTTCAAATAACGAAGAATTTGTTTTACTGCAGTTAAATGAGATTCCTTTGGATTAGCTTGAAATCTTGCACACATACAAACACTAAACATAATATCAGGTCGACTAGCAGTTAAGTATAATAGAGATCCGATCATACCTCTGTAGAGCTTAGTATCTACACTTTTTCCATTTTCATCTTTATCAAGAGAAGTAGTTGTACTCATAGGATTCCTTCTTGATTTCGATGAGTCCATCCCAAATCTCTTGAGAAGTTCTTTTATATACTTAGCCGGATTGATGAAGATTCCTTCTTCAGTTTGCTTTATTTGAAGTCCAAGGAAGTAGTTCAATTCGCCCATCAAGATCATTTCAAACTCTTCCTGCATAGCTTTAGCAAATTCTTTACAGAGAGAATCATTAGTAGAACCAAATATTATGTCATCAACATAAATTTGCACAATAAGAATATCTGAATTAAGATTTTTAATAAATAAAGTGGAGTCTACCCGACCAATGGAAAAACCAGATTGTTCTAGAAAATTTCGTAGTCTTTCATACCACGCTCTTGGTGCTTGTTTGAGTCCATACAAAGCTCTTTTTAATTTGTAGACTTTTTCTGGATATTTCTCATTTTCAAAGCTTGGAGGTTGCTCTACATAAACTTCTTCATTGATGTCTCCATTTAAGAATGCACTCTTAACATCAATTTGATATAACTTGAAGTTCATGTAACTAGCAAAAGCAAGCATCATTCGAATTGACTCTAATCGAGCCACTGGTGCATAGGTTTCATCAAAATCTATGCCTTCTTCTTGATTATAGCCTTGTGCCACTAGCCTTGCTTTGTTACGAATGACTTCACCATTTCCATCCAGCTTATTTCGAAAGACCCATCTTGTTCCAATTACCGGATGATCCTTTGGTCTATCAACTAGATCCCAAACATCATTCCTAGTAAATTGGTTAAGTTCTTCAGACATGGCCAAAAGCCAAAATTCATCAACACAAGCCTCATTGATATTCTTTGGTTCTAATTTAGATATGAAAGCAACATTTGCAATATATTTTTCTAACTGCATTCTAGTTTGGACACCACTCTTTATTTCACCAATAACTTATTCATGTGGATGATTAGGAACTTCTTTCCAAACCGGTTGAAGAGGAATATTTCCTTGAGAAGTACTCTCTATCAAGGGTTCTTCATGAAGTATTACTTCTTCTTCTTCGCTTAGAGGTATAACCTGCTCACAATTCTCATCAAATGCAACATGTAAAGATTCTTCAATACAAGATGTTTTTTTATTGAAAATACGATATGCTTTACTTCTAGAAGAATATCCAAGAATATTGATTCATCTGATTTTGAATCAAACTTATCAAGATTATCTTTGGTATTTAACAAGAAACATTTACTACCAAAAATTTTGAAATATGAGATCTGTGGTATACGATCATAATACAATTCAAAACATGTTTTATGTAAAATTGGTCGAATAAGAACACAATTTAAGACATAACATGTTGTATTAATTGCTTCAGCCCAAAAGTATTTTGGTAAATTTTTATCTTGAAGCATGATTCTAGCACATTCTTGCAAAGTTCTATTCTTTCTTTCAACAACTCCATTTTGTGGAGCCGCTCTAGGAAAAGCAAAGTTGTGAGATATACCATGTAAATCACAAAACTTTAGAAAAGATTCATTTTCAAATTCACCACCATGATCACTGCGAATTTTAATAATAGATGTAGATTTTTCATTTGTAATTCTTCTACAAAGTTTAGAAAATTCCGAAAAAGCATCATTTTTGCTTTTTAGAAAAATTACCCATGTAAACCGAGAATAATCATCTACTATAACAAAAGCATACTTGCTACCATTCAAACTTTGAATTCTAGATGGTCCAAATAGATCTAAATGTAAAAGTTCAAGAGGACGTTTTATTGAAACTATATCTTTTGCTTTAAAAGAACTCTTGATTTGTTTACCCCTTTGACAAGCATCACATAAGTGATCCTTTTTATATGGTATTCTAGGTAGGCCTCTTACAAGATCATTCTTTGATAACTTTGAAATAATTTTAAAGTTAACATGTCCAAGTCTCTTGTGCCATAACCATTGAATTTCATTTCAAACAATAAGACATTTTTCATTAACAGTGGGTAATTCATCTAGATATAGTTCATACACATTGTTTCTTCTTTTACCTTTAAAAATGATCTTTTTAGATTGAAAATCAGAAATTAAGCATAAATCATTTTCAAAAGAAACATGAAAACCTTTATCACATAATTGACTAATAGATATAAAATTATGCATTAAACTATATACTAAAAGAACATTTTCTATCAAGGGAAATTTTGGATTACCAATATTACCAATACCTATCACTTTTCCCTTGTTATTGTCACCAAAGGTGACGGTTCCTCCATCCTTATTTTGGAGGGTAGAAAATAACTCCGGCCTTCCAGTCATATGTTTGGAACAGCCGCTGTCCAATATCCATTTGCTCCTTATGTTGTGTACCGAATCTTCTTGTGCTACAAAACACATGTTGGCGACTTCTTCATTTGATTCTTCATCGTAAGAGGAGTCACTATCTTCCCAACATGCTTGAAATGCCTTTTTCTTCTTGAATTGGTCCTTGAGCTTGATTTTGAGAAGAGGACAATCTTTCTTGATATGTCCTGCCTTTTTGCAGTTAAAGCACTTTACTTTATTGGAAATGGAAGAATCTGCTTTCTTTACCTTTCTTTGAAATCTTCTTTTTTTGATGAATCTTCTAAATTGCCTTGTGATGAGGGCAATATCTTCATCTTCATCTTCATCTTCTTCTGAATTTTCTGAGTCAGAAGTAGCCTTAAAAGCAAGAGAATTCTTCTTAGGCTCTTCTTCTTGTCTGTCTTGAAGTTGGACCTCATATGCCATTAGGTTACCAACTAAGTCTTTAAGAGTGAGAGTATTGAGATCATTTGCTTCTTCAATAGCAGTGGTTTTTCTCTCCCATTCAGGAGTTAAACACCTTAGAATCTTTCTGACTAAATCCACTTGTGAATATTCTTTTCCAAGGGATTTCAAAGTGTTAGTTATATCGGTCATTCTAGTTACCATGTCCGATATAGATTCATTTTGCTTCATTTTGAACAATTCAAATTTATGAACTAAAAAAGCAATTTTAGATTCCTTTACCTTTGACGTACCTTCGTGAGTTACTAGAAGAGTATGCCAAATTTCATTTGCTGTAGAGCATTGAGAGATGCGATTGAATTCTACCTTGTCAACGCCACAATATAATGCATTCATGGCTTTGGCATTCAGTGAAGCAGTCTTCTTTTCATCATCGGTCCATCGGCTGAAATCAGTTGATGGAGTTTGGTACTTTTCTGAAACCACTCTTCAAATATCTAGATCCATGGATTGCAAGAATATTGTCATTCTTACTTTCCAGTAACCATAGTTTGTTCCGTCGAAGAGAGGAGGGCGAACAAAGGAGCTTCCTTCTTTGTGTTGAGATGTTGTAGTTGTCATGCTAGATGATGGTCAAATCAAAGTAATAGCAAACCTTGCTCTGATACCAAATGAAAGTGCACTAGGATCTAGGCAACGAGCACTAGAGGGGGGGTGAATAGTGCTTTTCAAAAAATTTCTGCGGAATATTGAAGGATTTTGCAAATTGAAAAGCAAAACACACAAAGAACACAAGATTTTATCCTGGTTCGGTCTAACCCGACCTACATCCAGTCCCCAAGCAAAACCCGCTTGAGATTTTCACTATCAACCTTGTAAACTACAAGATCACACAGACCATAACTGGTCCCACTTTCAGTAACAACCCTACTGAAAGCAAACAACTCCTTTACACCAAGGAGTCCTTCTTTTTACAGAAAATAAGTAACAACTTACAAAACAACCTATGAGCCTTCCTTTTGAATGCAAATGAGATGCTATTGGCTTTTGAGGTTGTTGAAATACTCTACTCACGAATTCACTATCTCTCAAAGTGATTTGAGTGAAAAACTGAAGTGAAAATATCACGTGAGTGAGAAAACAAATACTTGAATGAATAGGAGTGAAAAGCAATAAGTAAATGATTCAAATCGATTGAATTCTTGTTGTTTTTTTAGTGTACAATGCACTCATATTTATAGTTAAAGTTTTCTATACGTTGAGGGTATGAAAGGGTATCAAAACTGTCTATTTCGAACGATCAAAACGTTTGAAAAATGAAAAGACACGCCTTTTTGAAGTTTCAGGAAAACGGCAAAATTAGTCGACTGAAACATCAGTTAGTCGACTAATAGTTAGTTATTAGTAGACTGACCGTTATCGTCGGTCGACTGATCTGTTAATCGAGCCGTTTGAAAATCTGAACTTTTGAAACTTAGTCGACTTGAGAAAAGTTAGTCGACTGATAATATCATCAGTAGACTGAAAAACCTTTTAGTCGACTGCTGCTAAAATCTTCTGAAAAACAAACATTCTGTTCGGTCGACTGATAAAAAGCATTAGTCGACTGCTGCTAAATTTCAGAAAATACATGTTCTGTTAAGTCGACTGATAAAACCATTAGTCAATTGCTGCTAATTTTCCAGAAAACAGACATTTTGTACAGTCGACTGATAAAAACTTCGGTCGACTAATTTGACAAAAATGACTATTTAGAAAATATGGCGCGAAAGGATTAGTCGACTGGTAAGTCTATTGGTCGACTAATAAAAATGAAAATTTAAGAAAAGAGTTTTCTAAAAAGATTTTCATGAGGGTTCTTTTTAGAAAAGTTTTTCTAAAGACTTTTAAGGTGAAATGCAACCTAAATATGCACTCTAGGTAAGGCTCTTACAAGAATCTAAGACTTTTAATGAATTAAACATTTGCACACTAGTCTTCAAAGATTCTTCACTGAATTCTTCAATTTCTTCAAAGCCTTAGCTGAAATGCAGTTGATTCCATTTGCTCATCATCAAAACCTTGTACTTGAAGTATCATGTATGACTTCATTGTCGTAACAATCTCCTCCTTTTTGATGATGACAAACTTAATCAAAGATGAAGCATTTAGATGCATAGATGGAGATTTTACTCCCCCTATCAATATGCTGCAAAACATTAAAAGTTAGCACATTTAAAGCACATATATCACATATTGATTGGTTTGCATTTCCATTCATCATTTCTTCATGCATTTAGAAATACATTCATTCAAAGCTCTTTTTCTCTTAATTTTGCATTTCTCATGCAAGATCTCCTGCAATGTAATTGCTATTATCTTTTTCTCCCCCTTTGTCATAATAAAAAAGAGTAAGGGCAGAAATAGCATAAGCAAAATAAAGATACAAGTTTAAAATATTACAACCCATAAAGTATGACTAAAAATGTGCGACTCATTCTAAAAATATCATCAGTCGACTAGAAATATATCGGTCGACTAATATAGTGTGATACATTCCAAAATTTAAAACACCAGTCGACTAGAATTTTATCGGTCGACTAATATAGTGCGATTTTGAGATTTTGTTCAAAAATCAACATTTTTATAAATCCAAAAATGAGCAAATACCTAGTTCTCTTCTAATTCTCATAAAATCTTGATTTTTAAGAGGTTTAGTGAAGATATCGGCATGTTGTTCTTTAGTGGAAATAAAATTTAACGAAATATCTCCTTTTAACACATGATCTCTTAAAAAATGATGTCTCACTTCAATATGCTTAGTTCTTGAGTGCTGAATAGGATTTTTCGAAAGATTTATAGCACTAGTGTTATCACAATAAATAGTTGTTGTGGAGTAATTCAAACCGAAATCTTTTAAGGTTTGTTTCATCCATAGTACTTGTGAACATGCTAAACTAGCCGCTATATTCTGCTTCAGTAGTTGAGAGTGATACTGAATTTTGTTTTTTACTAAACCAAGAGACTAAGGAATTTCCTAAGAAATGACAAGTTCCACTAGTACTCTTTCGATAAGATTTACTTCCTGCAAAATCTGCATCACTATATGAAACTAAATCAAAGGAAGATGATTTTGGGTAAAACAAACCGAAATTTGAAGTATCTTTCAAATAACGAAGAATTTGTTTTACTGCAGTTAAATGAGATTCCTTTGGATTAGCTTGAAATCTTGCACACATACAAACACTAAACATAATATCAGGTCGACTAGCAGTTAAGTATAATAGAGATCCGATCATACCTCTGTAGAGCTTAGTATCTACACTTTTTCCATTTTCATCTTTATCAAGAGAAGTAGTTGTACTCATAGGATTCCTTCTTGATTTCGATGAGTCCATCCCAAATCTCTTGAGAAGTTCTTTTATATACTTAGCCTGATTGATGAAGATTCCTTCTTCAGTTTGCTTTATTTGAAGTCCAAGGAAGTAGTTTAATTCGCCCATCAAGCTCATTTCAAACTCTTCCTGCATAGCTTTAGCAAATTCTTTACAGAGAGAATCATTAGTAGAACCAAATATTATGTCATCAACATAAATTTGCACAATAAGAATATCTGAATTAAGATTTTTAATAAATAAAGTGGAGTCTACCCGACCAATGGAAAAACCAGATTGTTCTAGAAAATTTCGTAGTCTTTCATACCACGCTCTTGGTGCTTGTTTGAGTCCATACAAAGCTCTTTTTAATTTGTAGACTTTTTCTGGATATTTCTCATTTTCAAAGCTTGGAGGTTGCTCTACATAAACTTCTTTATTGATGTGTCCATTTAAGAATGCACTCTTAACATCAATTTGATATAACTTGAAGTTCATGTAACTAGCAAAAGCAAGCATCATTCGAATTGACTCTAATCGAGCCACTGGTGCATAGGTTTCATCAAAATCTATGCCTTCTTCTTGATTATAGCCTTGTGCCACTAGCCTTGCTTTGTTACGAATGACTTCACCATTTCCATCCAGCTTATTTCGGAAGACCCATCTTGTTCCAATTACCGGATGATCCTTTGGTCTATCAACTAGATCCCAAACATCATTCCTAGTAAATTGGTTAAGTTCTTCATACATGGCCAAAAGCCAAAATTCATCAACACAAGCCTCATTGATATTCTTTGGTTCTAATTTAGATATGAAAGCAACATTTGCAATATATTTTTCTAACTGCATTCTAGTTTGGACACCACTCTTTATTTCACCAATAACTTGTTCATGTGGATGATTAGGAACTTTTTTCCAAACCGGTTGAAGAGGAATATTTCCTTGAGAAGTACTCTCTATCAAGGGTTCTTCATAAAGTATTACTTCTTCTTCTTCGCTTAGAGGTATAACCTGCTCACAATTCTCATCAAATGCAACATGTAAAGATTCTTCAATACAAGATGTTCTTTTATTGAAAATACGATATGCTTTACTTCTAGAAGAATATCCAAGAATATTGATTCATCTGATTTTGAATCAAACTTATCAAGATTATCTTTGGTATTTAACAAGAAACATTTACTACCAAAAATTTTGAAATATGAGATCTTTGGTATACGATCATAATACAATTCAAAACATGTTTTATGTAAAATTGGTCGAATAAGAACACAATTTAAGACATAACATGCTGTATTAATTGCTTCAGCCCAAAAGTATTTTGGTAAATTTTTATCTTGAAGCATGGTTCTAGCACATTCTTGCAAAGTTCTATTCTTTCTTTCAACAACTCCATTTTGTGGAGCCGCTCTAGGAAAAGCAAAGTTGTGAGATATACCATGTAAATCACAAAACTTTAGAAAAGATTCATTTTCAAATTCACCACCATGATCACTGCGAATTTTAATAATAGATGTAGATTTTTCATTTGTAATTCTTCTACAAAGTTTAGAAAATTCTGAAAAAGCATCATTTTTGCTTTTTAGAAAAATTACCCATGTAAACCGAGAATAATCATCTACTATAAAAAAAGCATACTTGCTACCATTCAAACTTTGAATTCTAGATGGTCCAAATAGATCTAAATGTAAAAGTTCAAGAGGACGTTTTGTTGAAACTATATCTTTTGCTTTAAAAGAACTCTTGATTTGTTTACCCCTTTGACAAGC
Organism: Nuphar pumila; assembly: GCF_984573655.1. Taxonomy (NCBI): domain Eukaryota; kingdom Viridiplantae; phylum Streptophyta; class Magnoliopsida; order Nymphaeales; family Nymphaeaceae; genus Nuphar; species Nuphar pumila. The sequence goes on from NC_143260.1 coordinate 36,564,858, forward strand.
ATCACATAAGTGATCCTTTTTATATGGTATTCTAGGTAGGCCTCTTACAAGATCATTCTTGGATAACTTTGAAATAATTTTAAAGTTAACATTTTCAAGTCTCTTGTGCCATAACCACTGAATTTCATTTCAAACAATAAGACATTTTTCATTAAAAGTGGGTAATTCATCTAGATATAGTTCATACACATTGTTTCTTCTTTTACCTTTAAAAATGATCTTTTTAGATTGAAAATCAGAAATTAAGCATAAATCATTTTCAAAAGAAACATGAAAACCTTTATCACATAATTGACTAATAGATATAAAATTATGCATTAAACTATCTACTAAAAGAACATTTTCTATCAAGGGAAGTTTTGGATTGCCAATATTACCAATACCTATCACTTTTCCCTTGTTATTGTCACCAAAGGTGACGGTTCCTCCATCCTTATTTTGGAGGGTAGAAAATAACTCCGGCCTTCCAGTCATATGTTTGGAACAGCCGCTGTCCAATATCCATTTGCTCCTTATGTTGTGTACCGAATCTTCTTGTGCTACAAAACACATGTTGGCGACTTCTTCATTTGATTCTTCATCGTAAGAGGAGTCACTATCTTCCCAACATGCTTGAAATGCCTTTTTCTTCTTGAATTGGTCCTTGAGCTTGATTTTGAGAAGAGGACAATCTTTCTTGATATGTCCTGCCTTTTTGCAGTTAAAGCACTTTACTTTATTGGAAATGGAAGAATCTGCTTTCTTTACCTTTCTTTGAAATCTTCTTTTTTTGATGAATCTTCTAAATTGCCTTGTGATGAGGGCAATATCTTCATCTTCATCTTCTTCTGAATTTTCTGAGTCAGAAGTAGCCTTAAAAGCAAGAGATTTCTTCTTAAGCTCTTCTTCTTGTCTGTCTTTAAGTTGGACCTCATATGCCATTAGGTTACCAACTAAGTCTTTAAGAGTGAGAGTATTGAGATCATTTGCTTCTTCAATAGCAGTGGTTTTTCTCTCCCATTCAGGAGTTAAACACCTTAGAATCTTTCTGACTAAATCCACTTGTGAATATTCTTTTCCAAGGGATTTCAAAGTGTTAGTTATATCGGTCATTCTAGTTACCATGTCCGATATAGATTCATTTTGCTTCATTTTGAACAATTCAAATTTATGAACTAAAAAAGCAATTTTAGATTCCTTTACCTTTGACGTACCTTCGTGAGTTACTAGAAGAGTATGCCAAATTTCATTTGCTGTAGAGCATTGAGAGATGCGATTGAATTCTACCTTGTCAACGCCACAATATAATGCATTCATGGCTTTGGCATTCAGTGAAGCAGTCTTCTTTTCATCATCGGTCCATCGGCTGAAATCAGTTGATGGAGTTTGGTACTTTTCTGAAACCACTCTCCAAATATCTAGATCCATGGATTGCAAGAATATTGTCATTCTTACTTTCCAGTAACCATAGTTTGTTCCGTCGAAGAGAGGAGGACGAACAGAGGAGCTTCCTTCTTTGTGCTGAGATGTTGTAGTTGTCATGCTAGATGATGGTCAAATCAAAGTAATAGCAAACCTTGCTCTGATACCAAATGAAAGTGCACTAGGATCTAGGCAACGAGCACTAGAGGGGGGGTGAATAGTGCTTTTTAAAAAATTTCTGCGGAATATTGAAGGATTTTGCAAATTGAAAAGCAAAACACACAAAGAACACAAGATTTTATCCTGGTTCGGTCTAACCCGACCTACATCCAGTCCCCAAGCAAAACCCGCTTGAGATTTTCACTATCAACCTTGTAAACTACAAGATCACATAGACCATAACTGGTCCCACTTTCAGTAACAACCCTACTGAAAGCAAACAACTCCTTTACACCAAGGAGTCCTTCTTTTTACAGAAAATAAGTAACAACTTACAAAACAACCTATGAGCCTTCCTTTTGAATGCAAATGAGATGCTATTGGCTTTTGAGGTTGTTGAAATACTCTACTCACGAATTCACTATCTCTCAAAATGATTTGAGTGAAAAACTGAAGTGAAAATATCACGTGAGTGAGAAAACAAATACTTGAATGAATAGGAGTGAAAAGCAATAAGTAAATGATTCAAATCGATTGAATTCTTGTTGTTTTTTTAGTGTACAATGCACTCATATTTATAGTTAAAGTTTTCCATACGTTGAGGGTATGAAAGGGTATCAAAACTGTCTATTTCGAACGATCAAAACGTTTGAAAAATGAAAAGACACGCCTTTTTGAAGTTTCAGGAAAACGACAAAATTAGTCGACTGAAACATCAGTTAGTCGACTAATAGTTAATTATTAGTAGACTGACCGTTATCGTCGGTCGACTGATCTGTTAATCGAGCCGTTTGAAAATCTGAACTTTTGAAACTTAGTCGACTTGAGAAAAGTTAGTCGACTGATAATATCATCAGTAGACTGAAAAACCTTTTAGTCGACTGCTGCTAAAATCTTCTGAAAAACAAACATTCTGTTCGGTCGACTGATAAAAAGCATTAGTTGACTGCTGCTAAATTTCAGAAAATACATGAAACCATTAGTCAACTGTTGCTAATTTTCCAGAAAACAGACATTCTGTCCAGTCGACTGATAAAAACTTCGGTCGACTAATTTGACAAAAATTACTATTTAGAAAATATGGCGCGAAAGGATTAGTCGACTGGTAAGTCTATTGGTCGACTAATAAACATGAAAATTTAAGAAAAGAGTTTTCTAAAAAGATTTTCATGAGGGTTCTTTTTAGAAAAGTTTTTCTAAAGACTTTTAAGGTGAAATGCAACCTAAATATGCACTCTAGGTAAGGCTCTTACAAGAATCTAAGACTTTTAATAAATTAAACATTTGCACACTAGTCTTCAAAGATTCTTCACTGAATTCTTCAATTTCTTCAAAGCCTTAGCTGAAATGCAGTTGATTCCACTTCTCATCATCAAAACCTTGTACTTGAAGTATCATGTATGACTTCATTGTCGTAACAATGCCTTCTCAGTGCGAACAATTTCCAGCAGGGGCATCACATGAGCAGGGCTAAAGAAATGTGCTCCCATAATACGACCTTGAGAATGGGTCTTTGCACCAGCCATATTGAAATAAATGGTGGAGGTGGATTACAACCAAAATGCAAATGAACTAGATTTGATCTAATGGACTATGCAATGAAGAAAATAAATACGAACACCAGTGCTGAATTAAGACCATGGACGGGGATGAAAATGAAATGTCGATGAACATCCAATAGATCAGATGAAGTTAAACAAAGATGTAATAGATAACACAGCATAACACAATTAGAATGAATGAAACATCGTAAAAAAAAATGAATGAGCATCAGATGTTATCAAAACAAGGCACCAAATATGAACATGTGATCATAGTAAAACAAGAAATCAAAATCAAAATAAAAAAAAGGAAAAACGGGTTGTAACATGAACAAATATAATCGTAGATGGGGATGATATGCTGCAACTAATAAAAATGAACAGAATGTAAGTCTCAAATCGACTTAAGGACATAGAACGCAATAGAAAGATCAAAGCAATAATAATAAAAAAGAAAGAAAGATCAAAGCAATAGAAATCACATAAAATTTTGCAAAGACAACTAAAAAATGTTGGAATCTGATAATTCCGTCGATGTTGCATTGTGTATATGGATCGGTATTTGCTAAATGCAAAGTGATACCATAGAAGTGCTCTAATGGGGTCGATTAAACAGGAAAATTAAAAGAAAGCAAGAAAATCGGAAGTTACAAAGAGAAAATGGGGAAAGGCTTTTACCGGATTGCTTGAAGCTTCTACAGCAGGATCGACTTCCTTCAGTCGATGGGGAAGAAGACCAGGGGAAGAAAGGGAAATGGGAAAAAGGGGAAGGAGAGATGGGAAAAGGGAGAAGGAGGCGATCGTTCGAGAAGGAGAAGGGTGTTGGGGTGAAGAGGCAATGATCCTCGACTCCCCCCCCCCCGACTCTTCTTAGAACAGAAGACCGTTGGGGGGTTTACAAATTGAATCCAAAGACTTTTTGAAAGTTTTTAAAAGGGTGGTCCTTTTCATTTTTTTTTTCAAAAAGTGGTTGTAACTATGAAAGTGTTTTAAAAAAGGGTTTCTAGGCTATTTTTTTGAATTTTCTTTTCTTTTTCTATTTTTTTTGTTCTTTTCTTTGTGTTTTCTATTTTTTTTATGTTTTTGAAAGAAACCTTTCTAAAATTATGGGGAAAATAAGGGATTTTGAAACATTTTTGTAAAGCTTGAAATTTTTATAAAAGAGGAGTTTTCTGAGAATATAGAGTTAGACTTCAGAAATTTTTCAGAAAACGGGTCTGGATCCGGAGTTTTGATAAAATGCTCGAGTTTTGGATCTCGAATCGAGGAATAAAGAACAATGAATCCAAATGGACACTGGATGAACTGTCTGAGCCATTCAGAAAACTATTTTGATATTTTTATAATTTTGAATTGAAAAATGGATAATAAGGCTCAGAATTGGATTTGGATATCAGATCTAGATCCGAAATTGGGTCAGATGTGAAATTTGATTTGGATTTAAGATCTTCAACCAGTGAATCCGAGAAATGACTGAAATTTGATCAGAAATTGACCCAAGTTATTCAGAAGATGGGGCTAGGGGCAAAAAAAGAAAATTTGTAATTTTTTTGAAAAATTTAAGGTGTTCATACCATTTCATGTCTTTCATCCCCAGTCCAAACGGGACGAGGCGAGGCATGGCAGGGCCTCGTTTCCCTCCAGTCCACTGCCATCTCTAATAAAGGTACTTTAATTATTTTACTAACAGGAATAGAGAATAGAACGGGGATTGGGCAGTGAAAGCATAAGTCCATCCCCGCATCCATCCCAACACAGGTTCTAATTTTAACCTTCATCCCCGCCTCCATCCCGTTTCATGTTTTCCATCTCCAGTGGAGCCCCATTTTCCTCGAGCCGACTGCCATCCCTACCCACATACATGTTATACAACCATGATATGAGGCCAGTTTGTACTAAACTAAAACACGTACATCACATTTGGAGGGTCAGATGTGCAATAAAAAAAACATATAGTTAAATCTTTAGCTAAGGGGTTTGGAATCCATGAAGGTAGCATGCATTTTCCCTCAAATCCTTAGCCATGAGTTTCAGTTAGAGGGTACGATGCGGTTGAGTGAAGCCAATATTTTTTTAATTAAAGTTTAAGAAACTATGCCTCAGATTTTATGTCACAGGCGATGACACGAGCAACAATATTTTAATATTTTTATTCTTTTATTCTTTTATTCTTTTATTAAAATAAAAAGGCATGTTGTAATATTAAATATCAAAAAACAGTTTTTATTGATTAAGAATTAAAAGTTCGTGTCCTATTTAAAAAAAAAATCGAACTAGCGAGTCGAAATCGCATTACGCGTCTTCGTGTCTTCGTGACATGGACCAGCTTCTGTTAAAAAAAATAAAAGCTGCGAGCGGGAATTGGGGCTTCTTGTTTGATCTTCCCGCGTCTCTCTCTCTCTCTCGTTGCAGGTGGGCACCCCATTAACGACCATCATCTATCCAAGTAAGGAATCTCTCTCTCTCTCTGCGGGTGTTGATGGAGATATCGTAGGAGGAGATTAATCCGACAATGGTTCTCGTGTAGAAGATGATCTTCTAGCGAAAACCATAAAACCCGTTTCATCTTTTATTCAATACCTAATCCTTCACTCGAAAGTTGGAAAACCAACTCTGACCCAAGTGGGGTTTCTTTCTGTACCCCTATTTTGCTAGACAGCCCCAGTATGATCAATAACCCAAAAGAAAGGAAAATAAAAGAACCCCATAATTTTCGATCGAGATCTGAATTTGCCGGGGATTTTCCTCACTTATTAGTTTCTAATGCTTTCTCCTTCTGTTTCAATTAGATGTAAAAAAGGAGTAACATCTGATGATGGTTCTATCCCTTCTGCATCATTGTGAGTTAACTTTAATCTTGAAGCAGTATTCCTTGAAATCCTCGGAATCGACAGAGAAATTGATTTTGTTTTGTCCAAATCATCCTTTTCGTCTTTATTTTTCTTGTTTGATCATGTGCGAATGGGAGAAACCATCTTTCTTTCCTTGAAGGTTTTCGCTATCATTCTGTAGTTGGATATGCTTTTCCATTCCTTTTGCATATGGTCCTTGTAGCCTCTATTTTGCTTCTCGTATCTGTTGCTCTGTTAGGTTTTGCTTCTTCTTCTTTTTAATATTGATTTTTGGTTGGGATGTGCTGCTGTTGGGGATCTGTATTTCTCTTTCATCTGCAATTCTGCATACTAATCTCTCTCTACTTTAGTGTACTTTATGTGCTTCAAACTATATGTTAGAAGTTGGCAACAAAGTAGTTTTCGAGCTTTGTGGTAGTGAACTTCATAGAATTGTTCTTATGTTATAGTAGACACTGAGCAAGCCTAAGATTCAATGAGTATCCAGAAAGCATAATCTAGAAGAATTGATAACAAGCGTAAAGGATTCTTGATGTAATAGGGATTTCCCTAGGTGTCCCTTCTTTTTAACTGTATGCCTACAGTTATCTTGGATAAAAGGCATGATCTATGTAACACAAATACTTCTAAAAGGGCAACTCATCCGTGACACACCTGCATTGGTGCAGGTGCGACACTTGGTCACGGCTTCTGTAGTAAGGTGTGGTCAACCACATCGGAGTTCATTTCTATCCAAAACTGTACTCAGTTAACCCTAACCAAGTCCTTTTTATCTATATTATATACATAAATATGTACACACACATTATATATATGTATGTGTTCTAGTCATCCCATTTTCGTTAGGTCCCAAGCAATGTTGTGAAAAGCATTGAGGCGTAGCTAAGTGTACGTAAGCCTCATTTTTTTTTTTGAAAACTAAAAAAAAAACTTTAAAAAATATCTAAAAATTCAAATAATTAAAAGAAACACTTTATTGATAAAGCAACAACCAATAAGAAAAAAAAATCTCAAATAAATACCAAAAAATATGAGATTAACACATAAAAGTAACATTAATATGAGAATACAATTCATTTAATGCAAAAAGATATTCAATTTCATCTAATATGAACTTAAAAACTGATATGAAATTTCATCTAATAAGAACTGATATGTAATCTGATCTAATAAGAACTTAAAAACAAAAAGAATTCAACATTCCAAGTAAAACTGCAATCATTGTTTACATGCATACATGTTTCACAGCAAGACAAGTAATGTGAATAGGAAGAGATAAAATACAAATGCAAAAAAAAAAACTGATATACAATTTCATCTAATAAGAACTTAAAAACAAAAAGAATTCAACGTTTGAAGTAAAACTGCAAAAAAAAAATGATATGTAAAAAAGAATTCAACGTTAGAGAGAGAGAGAGAGAGAGAGAGAGAGAGAGGTGCCCTAATGAATCGGGCCTCCCCTATTTTGGGTCAAAGGGCTTTAACCCCCATTTGACCCAAAGCCTATAAGGTGCATGCCTCAGGCTGAGGCATACCTCATAGCCATGAGGCGGGCGCCTCATAGGCTATTGCGCTTTTTAGTGCGCCTCAAGACCAAATGGCCCTCGCTTTGTGGCAAGGTGCACTTTTTGCGCCTTGAGGCATACCTTATAGCCATGAGGCGGGCGCCTCATAGGCTATTGTGCTTTTTAGTGTGCCTCAAGGCCAAAGGACCCTCATTTTGTAGCAAGGCACGTTTTTTGCGCCTTGAGGTATGCTTTTAACAACATTGACCCCAAGTTAGGTCCCAACAAAAATGTGGCTGTAGGTGCTTTTTACTTGATCTAAACCAATGGATGTGTTTATCATAGTTTACTTAGTAGTTAACATGCATCCAATTAGGTATTTTTTATGCACATATGTGTTCTTTTAGAGGGGTGAAAAATCAACGGCTTATATTGTGCTAAAATTTTATGATAGAAAATCCTGTTTTTTTTGGTAAATAAACAATTGTGAACACATCAACAGGTTCAGATTCGACAAAAAACACCTACAACCATGTTTTTTGCCAGGACCTATCGTGGGACCTGACTAGAACATTGCTCACATATATATCTGCACTCCCACACTCAATTTAAGAGGCCCAGTTGTTTTGTTCGTGTACCACTTAAATTTGATTGTGAGATTTTCCACATCATGTATGTGTTTGCAACTTGTGACTGTGATTGGGTTCTCTTAATCAAAAGAGTAATGATGATAAAACTTCTTTTTTAATGTTTGTATAATTTATGTTATGGGTTGCATCCAGTATGATGTAACACAAAAAATATGACAACCGATAGCAATTCTGCATTAATGCTCATGTTGCCAAAATATTTTAATTATCACTATTATATAAATCTTGTCTTGAACTGTTATAGCTTGGTTAGCAATTCAAATTCACTTAACTGCAAAGAAATCAGCTCTTTGTTTCTCTCTGGCAATCTGTTGTGACTTGGTGTAGTCTCCTTTTTGGACTCCTTTCTTCGATCCAATATCGGGATCAAACTCAAATTGAAGTCTGAAGTTAAAAAAAGAAAACAAACAAAAATAAGAGATAAATTAAATCTTGCTGAATATGAGATCTCTGTAAGCAAATGTGTGTGCATCACCTAGAGGCATATCCAGCCAAAACATTTTCATGCCTAGAAGCATTTCGTATTGGTCTTTGCTTGAAGCATGTGAATCTCACACATTTCAAGGTGGGCATCACTTGCCCTGAAATCAACCTTTTAAAACTATGTTCAGGTGAGCAGTTTACTTGCTCTGGACATGCTGTTGCGGGAAACATGACAGACAGATAAAGTCCAACTTGTGAAAATACTTGTTAGTTTGTGCACCATCATATAAACACCAAATTATGTAGCTGGAAGGCTTTGTGAAAGCCTAATATGTAGTCAACTATTTCCTAGTCTAGCATTTTATGTATCAAAACCTGCATGTCACTGCACCTAACATTTTAACTGTCTTGATTTGTTTCATTTTCACATTATTATTCATCAAATAATAAGATTCATCTGTTTAAGGTGTTTGCAAATCACAGTGATCTCCTTGTTTTGTCTTGCAGAAGAATGGATACTTCAAGCCCTGCAGTTTTTGTCAATGCAGAGCTCTTAAAGATGTACACCGGGCGTAGGGTGCGGACTGTAGTTAAGGTTTTACGAACTGACGGTGGGTTTCTGGTCGGGCAGTCACCAGATGGCCATCAAATATCCATTAAAGGGTTAACTCCTTCCAAGCTGTCACAATATGTTGAAGTTATTGGTGTTGCCGAGGGCAATCAATCCATTCGCGCCGAAATATGCACAAACTTTGGTGACACTTTTGGTATTTCTTTCATCACCGATGTGGATTAAGCAAAACTATGTATGTTGACAGTGGGCTTTGACATGACAGGCCGATCAGGTGTCATATCTTCATCATACTAATGGTGTTCTAGTGGGGTTCTCCAATCTCATTGGCTCCACCAATGCCATTACTAATGAGAACCTTTCTTTTTCTGTCAATATTTCTGATAGTTCCAGTTATAGCAAATATTTCTTGTCCTTTCTATAATCCCTGCTAGTCGTTTATTAGGTTGTCAGTCAACCGTAATTTTTTTTATGCATCTGCAGCACCTGAACTTCTTTCACTTATTTGGGCTTAACTCTCTTTTGCAGCTTTGGATAACTTCAATGAGTTGTGTCGTGTAGCTAACTCGGAGTACAAGAGTATGTTCATCTAGGAGATGGCTATTCTAGTGGACATTGCTTTCTCTTTTGCTCTTTTGGAGGATCAGGGACCTTACCTTCATTTTAATTCAAAGAAATGTTTAGTTTGAAATGCAAAGACAGTATGTATATGAACAAGAAGTATTTTGATCAGCATGGTTCATCTGCAAATGCTGTGTAGCAGAGGTTATTTCTGATATATTAGACTTCTCGTTATCAAACATACCTGCCTCTATATAGAGAGGTTTAAGTGCTTTTCTTAGAGCTTCATCTTTGCCCTGTCGTTATAAATCTGTCGATATTTGCTTGCTGATGTGCCGTGTGCTTTTTTGAGATTAAATTTTAACATAATACTTTGCCCGTGTATCTGTTTAAGTGCCTGTGTAAAGTTTCAATTTACACGTCCTATCCTGATCACAAGTCATAACTCTAAGAACACAAGGACTTGAAGAAGAGCTCAAGGTGTCAACCGATTTGGTCAGCCCAATGAGAAACAAGCCAAGTTACTATTATAACAAGTTAAAATTTTATTTAATGACGGATTTAGATGCCTCAAACCTTGGAACTCTAAGATTATGATGAAATAGGAGTATCTTTATGTTAATCTGCGGTGTGTTATTTTCTTAATGATCATGCGAATGCGCTAAAACAAATCAATAAATTTAATAAGTGATGTCTGCATGTGCATGAGAGAGAGAGAGAGAGAGAGAGAGAGAGAGAGAGAGAGAGAGAGAGAGAGAGGGTTCTTGAATCATGCCTTTTCTAGGAGTCAAGTAATCCACAATGCGTGAACATGATCTTTGAAAGAAGTGAAAATTTTACTAGGATGCTGAAATCATATATATAAGCGTTCTAATGTCATGAGCTGCTTGTTTTCTGCAGTCAGTTGAGGTCCAATCGAGTACTCATCCAATGACGTATCCCTATGTATTTTCTTATTCCTTGCCTTGAACTCAAACATGATCAAAATCTTCTATTTGTTCAACTGCAAAGCCTAAACCTTCTTTTCTTAGACTGCTGATTATATACCTTGTTTTTGTTAAAAGCTAGTTTTTGGTATTGATTGTATATTAAAAGGACGTTGATGGACTTTTCAAATCATGATCATGATGAGGGTAAAAAAAATCGGTATTTAAGGTATGATGGAGGTGGGCAAATACCATCTTTTGTTGCTGATTTTGAAAAGTCTATAAATTACATGAATATCCATACTAATCAACCACTAAACATGAAAATAGACTATAAGGGCTCTGCCTTCCTAGCCAAGGGTGATGATCATATACCTCAACATCCATGGAAGTCATCCCTAGCCGCAAGATCGAAATTGAATGCACTCCCTGGTAAGGGGGGGGGGGGGGGGGAGCAGTTAATGCATGTCACCTTGTGTTGGGACGTTGCAAGTTCGAACCCTAAATGGTATGGTTGTATAACTGGTAGGGGTCTGCCTAACCCCAGCTTTCTGTGTCGAAAAAACACAATCTTAAACGTGAAAGTCCAAAACCTCTCTCTCTCTCTCTCTGCAAAGGTTTTATAGAGGCCTGTCAGTAAAAGCCGCTGGAACCCAAGTAAAAAACACAAAAAAGAAAAAACCCCTATCCACTGCCATCTACAAAGGCCACAAGGACCTAGTCCTTTGAAGCCTTAGAGCACACTGCTCAGAGTTCAACTTGGAATTAGCTTCTTGTTAGACATGGACTTGTGTTCAACAAAAAGCACAATTTTTATGTGCTTCTTGATTAATATAACAGGGCATGATCCTCCCAACTATTCTAATACAAAACATACACATTGACTACATGCATATTCATTTGTAAGCACCACAAGCTTTGGAATGTCCAATTACTGACCTTCTACCACTTAACAACTCTGTCTCTACCCCATTCTCTCCAAAAACTTCCTCCCTAGTTTCCATAATCCCTCTTCCTGCATCGTCTTTCAAGTTTATCCTTCTGAAACATTTCTGTTGGCATGATTGGTCCTCAGCTATGCCCATCGTTGAGCATTCTTCAAGAAGCAAGTTTGGAACGCACTCTGAACTTCTGGTCGCAGGAACAAATGGATATCCCCTCTCATCAACCATAAGTTTTGTAAAAGAGCGAGACTGCTCATCAGTCTCTTCAAAATGTTGAATGGCAGGGCGGGTACCAAATGGCAAATCAAAGGCCAGTGGCCTCTGTGGTTGTGCTTTCATCTGCACAGAGCGCAAGAGTGCAGCACGCCTCAAGTCAGGAGAGTGGCAAATATCACTGGGTGAGGAAGGGAACCTGCCCTCTGAATCTGAGTTCCTTTGCCTCTGCTGAGAGCTACCCATTACAAGAGAAGGAATGCACATTGAAGAAGCTGCAATTGTGGTAGGGATCGATGGGCAGCCAAATACTGATTTGTGATAATGTCTACAAGGAGAAACTGGACTAGTGGGTCTGGAGAAGCCGTCAGTTTGGGCCATGGTGATGCTCAAGGATTGTTCGCAGCATCTGGAGTCATCTGGATCTTCTGACATAGGAGAATATGGTGAAGACAGTTCATCCCTGAAATGGAAAATAAACAAGACATGAAACTAGAACCGAATAAAGAATGAAACAAAACCTTTATTCAAGATTCATCCCTAAACAAACATACTTTCTGTATGTTAGTCTAAATACAAGGACAAGAATAGAACCAAATTGTACATCTAGACCACATAAAAGTCATCCCTGTAACTAGTAGCATACAAAAGCCCAATTTCACAGACAAATTTGATGTTACTTGAAGTATGATGTCATAAGGATGCATTTATTTGAACCATGCACCACAAACACCAGAACATGCTCAATGAGCGCTTGATCTTTAAGGGTGATGAGCCTCCAAGTTGCTCAAGATAGGTGGAGTAACTTTTCTGATCCAAAAAAACTTGGTGGAGATCAATCAGACTTGGACCACAACTGGTTCCATAATGTGCTTGTTCTCAATCAATTCCATCCTCAATCAAGTAACTCACCTACTAAGAGAATGCCACAAAAAATATTGACTCAAGCAAAAAATTTCCACATTCTAAAGGGTGATCAAGAGGTTTCAATCAAGCAGGGAAACACAGAAGCTCCTCAAAAATAAAAAGGAAAAAGAAAAAGGAACAGCCCATCAGCAGTTCTTTCAAAGCCTAGTGAGATGGCTTAACGCATTGATGTTCCTTTGGTTAGATAATAGAAAGTACAAACAAATACAAGGGAATAGCAGACAAATCAAATCCAGTCTAGGCTAAATCATGCATGATATCATGCCCCAAGCTCGAACCGTTGTGATGATCACAATTTAGTCTTATTACCTTTAAAAGACAAGAAAAAAATGACCACAAGGGCTCTCACATCTGGCTAGGTGGGTCGGCTTAAGGCGTTCAAGCTGAAGGACATTGAAGGTTCGATACCTGGAGCGTGTCTCTTACCGCCTGGCTAGGTGGGTTGGCTTAAGGCATTCAAGCTGAAGGACATTGAAGGTTTGATACCTGGAGTGTGTCGCTTACTGCAAGGCCAAAGTGATGTTGAGACCTACCCAGCAGGCAGTGGGGAAGGGGTATCCGTATGTTTTACATCCACAAGGGGCAATTGGCAAAGAGACGGTTGAGCTTGTTAGACCTTCCCCAACTGCCCTGCATGGATGGTTCCTTTCATTAAAAAAAAAACAAAGATAAGATAAAATTAAGCTACTTTCATGACTTGGAAAGTGGGATCTTAATATCTCAAGTTTCCATAAAAGACTTGAGAAACAAGAGAAAAAGAAGAAAACTCCAAATAAGATGGATTTACTAGTTCTAGCATCCCCAATGAGTCATCCATTAAACTAAAAGGATCACTTCCGAACCTTTCAACAACAACAACTACGCCTTCATCCCAAAACAATTGGGGTCCCAAAAAGTTTCATCTCAAGTTTCAACAACTTCCGAACCTTTCAACCTATATAAAATTTGTGGATTTACTACATCCTTCTCCGAAGGTCCCAAAAAGCTAGATCGTCCTACCACAGCAAAATCCATATCTGAAGAACGTAAAGATTCTAAAGAAACAAATACATGGACTTCATAAAATTCTTCCACAATGCCCTCATGTCTAATCCAATTGGGCCCTCGGCCCCAGAAAAGACTTTTTTTTTATAGCTACAACAAATCACTTCCACTCACTTATGATTGGAAAATGGAATCCACCACCCAAACTACTCCCAAGACAATGGAGACAAGGCAAAACCAAGGTTACCGGAAGCACCCATAGGAATGGGGAAGTGTGCTTCCCCGAAACACGCTTCAGAAGCGTGAAACATAGCACTTTCGAAACATACGGGGAAGCGCCATTTTTAATTAGGAAGCATGCTTCCACGCTTTCCAGACGCTTTCCACTCGCTTACCGCTCACTTCCCACTCACTTCCCAATATCAAGATACAAGTTTTCTTTTTTGGGGGGCCTTGGAGCCTTTAACAATTATTTTTTTTGTCTAATATCGGGAAAACTCGATTCTTATTCGCTTTGGGTTTGCTTCCTAGGTCGCTTCCGGTTCGCTTCCCTTCTCGCTTCCAAGATGATTCTCGATTCGCTTCTAAGTCGTCCTGTGCTTCCCGCTTCCTAAAATTTTAGAAGTGCCTCGCCTCCCGCTTCCTCTTCCCGAATCTCTTTCTGCTCCTGCTTCCTTGATTGACAACTCTTGGCAAAACACAATCCACTAGATTTTGGGTTACATGTTATAGTCTCCTAGTCAACCAAGGAAATCTTCCCATATCAGCCATTATCAATATCTGCCCCAAACCTATGCATTATCTTCTAGAAAAAGAAAAAACTAGAAAGGGTTAAAAGAGAGGAAGAAGAGGCAAGAAAGCATTGCCTATCAAAGTTATGACAAAGGTCAAATTATCACTCCACATCTAACTGTAAGAATCTGGCAGAGGTCACTATCTAACACTTTGTATATTCTTACCATGCTAATAACAAAGTGTAAAACATCATGAAAAGCTATATGGTGAACACAAAATGAACAAAATCATGCTCTTTGTAATTCGTTATTTAAAAGATTCAAGAATATATGAGGTTTGCAAACACAAATGAAAAATAATATAAAAGAAGATTGTTGAAAAAAATGCATGGCCGACAATTTTCCATAATAAGTGGTATGTAAAACAGTAAACAAAAGGTGCACATGCATGCACATAAACAAATAGAACTATAGAAGAACATAATCATTTTGGCAACCCCTCTTTAAGGCTGGAATAATAAAATAAACAAAGTTGCGAAAGTAGAGAATGGGCAATCAAATGCAAAATGTCCTCAATGGTAGTGATAACAAAATGAAATTTTATAACCAATATTTTATCATAAGTAAAAAACAGAATAGGTTATTGGATTGGTTTTTTCCTGGAGCCAGATCCAGACCCATGTGTGTTATGTGCCACTTAATAATAGCTTTGTTGTAATTTTTATTTTTGGTTGCAGGGCAGTTTAGTACCCTAAATTGTTTGTAAACACAAATATAAGTAATCGATACCAGAGCTGTGGTGGGATGATTGCTGCAGTCGATATACGGTTGATATCAGCCCTTCCTATCGTGCCTTCCTCGATTTCACTGCAACAGATCCAGGTGATACAAAATTAACATGGTATCAGAGCCAGCCACTGTTGGATTTGAAGAAGTCTCTAAAAGGTATGACCAAAGAGACGTCTGATCTCCAAGTCAAGATTCATTTTCCATAGCTTCATTCTCATCTCCTCTCTCTCTTCTCTTTTACCGAATCTGCCTCTAAACAGAATCTATTTCAACTCCGCCAATCCGAATCTCCTTCTTCTGCTAAGATCTATTTCTGCGTGATTTTTTTTTTATCGACTTACAAATCAGATCATCCACTTCCAGTTATTCCTCTTTTGTCTCTCCCCGCTAACGTTACGTCTGAACATTATATCTATTCCTTGTAAGCTTGCCTCTTCCTTAAGAATCAATGTT
This sequence comes from Nuphar pumila, assembly GCF_984573655.1. NCBI lineage: Eukaryota > Viridiplantae > Streptophyta > Magnoliopsida > Nymphaeales > Nymphaeaceae > Nuphar > Nuphar pumila. Next base: position 36,580,491 of record NC_143260.1, read on the forward strand.
CTCCTCCCTCTCAAATTTATCATTGTGGTTGTTCATCTCTTGTAGATCAGATCTGTAAGTAACAGAACTAAATATTTCATATTCCCTCTCCTTTTCAAAGTATCACCCGATTTCAGCCCAGTATTTGCCATTCACGTGCTTGGGTTTTCTGTTGAAATTCCTTTTCTACTGTGTACCACATTTTATATCTGTTTTGCACGCTATTCAAGGCCGAAGTATATATTTATATAAAAAAAGGAGCAAAAAATATTGGTTGATTGTAGGATCTGAACGTGACTATTGGCAGCTGATTTCATGTTTGAGCCTGTTGACAGTTGTTGACCCTAAACCCTAAAAAAAAAGGGGTAAAGGAAGGACGGCTCGTGATTAATCTTATTCACACCTCAGCATTGAATTGTGTGTGTTTTGTATTTTCTTTACTCTTGTGTTATGGATTCTTTCTCGTCCTTCCCACCTCATTCGGGTCTTTCTTCAAGCTTTCTTAATCAACTTGTTTCCGAAAAATTAAACACCTCAAACTTCTTGACTTGGAAGAGACATATTATTCCTTTTATAAGGAGTCAAGGCCTCTTTGGTCATCTGGATGGAACTATTTCAGTTCCGCCAGAATTTATTGCATGTGAAAGAAAGGATGACAAAGGGGCGACCTCAACTGTGTATATCAAAAATCCAGAATTGGAGACTTGAGAAAAGAAAGATCAGTCAGTTGTGTCCTACATCACTTCAACTTTGTCGCAGGAGGTGCTCGTAGCTATACCTGATGATTGTTCAGCTAGCAAGCTTTGGAATAGATTAGTTCAGACATATTCTCAAGTTTCGCAGGCGAGAATGTTTTTTTTTTGAAGCGAGAGTTTCAGTTGCTCAGAAAGGACAGTATGACCATCACGAAGTATTTGAATAAGATGAACACTATCACAGACCAGCTTGCCATTGTGGGGTGCACGATAAGTGACACAGATATGGTCCAGCAAACTTTGAGTGGGCTAGGGCCTGATTACAACATGATTGTTACTTCTCTATTGTGCTTGTCTGTCCTCCCTACTTTTGAAGAGTTGCACGCCAAGTTGATTCAGTATGAAATGACTCTGAAGGGTTTTTCTGAGGAGTCACAGTCTCACACAAATGCTCAGGAGGTTCTTGCTACAGGAATGTCATATGGGCAAGGATGAGGAGGTTTTGGGTTTTGTGGAAGAGGAGGACAAGGTGGACGTGGACTGCTGCCTACACCAAATATGTTGCCAAATGTGCAAGGGCAAAAGGCAGTACCCACTTGTTATCTTTGCAATAAAAGAGGACATATTAAGGCAAATTGTTGGTTTAATCCTCAAATTAAGGAAAGTCCCCACAAACAGATGTCAAGAGAGAGTCTAGTAGTGCCAAGGCTAATGATGAAATCAGAGAGTTACTGTTATCTGCATTGGCGGGATTAAATCTAAAGCAACAGTGATCAGGGGACTTGGTATGTTGACTCTGGTGCGGCAACCCATGTGACTGGTAATGCTGGTAAGATTCTTAATCCTATCCCCTATTTTGGCAAAAGTAGCATCGTCACTGGAGACAGAACTCATCACCTTTTCTCTCATATTGGAAACTCCATTGTTCCTATGCCAACCTCTACTCTTAAGTTGTCTAATGTTCTTCATGCTCCCAATATTAAGAAAAACATCGTTTCTGTCTCTAAGCTTGTCGATGATAATCATGCCTCAGTTGAATTCACTCCCTTTTTTGTGCAGGTCAAGGACCTTCGCACGAGGAAAACATTCGCTGAGGGAAAAAGGCAAGGGGACATGTACATCTTTTAAGAACATATCTTGGATTCTACTCGTCCTGGTTATTCCATCTCAAAGAATTCATCCATGTCATCTTCAGCGTTGACTAAGTGTGTTATGAATGTTTTTTAATGTAATAAGCCATATGTTTGGCATAGTCGGTTGGGTCATTGTGGGAGTCATTTTGTTGAAAAGCTTGTTTCCAATAATCTCATTCTTAAGGATAGTCTGAATACAGGGATGAGTGATCATATGTGTTTCAGTTGTCGTTTATGCAAGAGTCACGTGTTGCCTTTTAATTCTGTTAATAAAAGAGCTTCAAAGCCTTTTGAGATTATTTGTTCTGACGTGTGGGGACCTGCTCCTGTTACTTCTAGTTATGAAAGCAGATACTACTTAATTTTTGTCGACAGCTACTTCTGTTATACCTGGATATAACTTTATGAAAAGTAAATCTGAAATCTTTTCTTTGTTCCAAAACTTCCACTCTCTAGTCAAAAACCAGTTTTCTAAATCTATTCAACATTTTTAATCTGATGGAGGCGGTGAATTTTCCTCCAGTGACTTCATACATTTTCTCCAAATTAATGGGATGAGAAAAAGAGTGTCTTGCCCACACACACCACAACAAAATGGTATAGCTGAACGAAAGCATAGATATATTGTTGAGAGTGCAATGAGTATGATGCATAACAATAATCTCCCTATTTCTTTGTGGACGAAAGCTTTTCATTTTGCTGTACATGTGATAAATAGATTGCCTATGACTCCTTTGGAAAATAAGTCACCTTATTTCTCTCTTCTTGGTGTCCATCCCAACTACCATGACTTACATGTTTTTTGTTGTGTTTGCTATGTTTATATTGATGGGTCCTTGAGGCACAAATTTCAGGACAAGGCATTAAAGTGCAGGTTTGTAGGGTATGCAAACGAGTACAAAGGATACAGATGTTATGATCCCATAAGCAAACGCATCAAGATATCGAGGAATGTTATATTTGATGAGTTGAACTTTGATCTTCAAACCAACATGACTCCTGCAGATTCATCACCGGGCGAAATTTATCATCCTTGGCTTAGCTCAGAATTTTTTAGCAGAATTGATGATAATTGTCCTTCAAATTGTATGCAGTCATAAGGGTATACTGGCGCAGAGGATGAGACACCATCCCCAAGAGAAATGACATTACCGTCTGAACCAGACAGATATAAGGACATCATTTACACCCGACAAAATGGGGAGGATCCACCTATTTCGAGACAAGGGACTGAACAACCATCCACGTCCTCGTATACTCTTGATGTCAGGAGATCCACTCGTGTTCGTCACCCAATTGAAACATGGGTTGGTTATGACAATTTCTCTACAGACTTTTAGTTGTTCCTAACGGCTTTACAAAAAGAGGATGAACTTGTCCCATTCTATCAAGCAAATAACTCTAAGAAATGGGTAGAAGCCATGAATGGTGAGATGGAAGCTTTGCATGAGTGTGGAACATGGGAGATTGTCCCCAAATCGCTGAACATGAATGTGGTAGGATGCAAGTGGGTGTATAAAATAAAGTACAAGCCAGACGGAAGCATTGAAAGGTATAAGGCAAGACTTGTAGATAAAGGATTTACACAGGCGCCAGGTCAGGATTATGATAAGACCTTCAGCCCAGTTGTGAGAATAGGGACCATTAGAATTATCATTTCCCTAGCAGTTGAACATGGATGGAAGCTCAGCCAGCTTGACGTAAAAAATGCATTCCTGCATGGTGACTTAAAGGAGGAAGTCTACATGGAACAACCTCCTGGACATGCAGAAGGGGATCCTAGGAACTACGTTTGCAGATCGAGGAGAGCCCTCTATGGGCTAAAGCAGGTGTCCCGCTCCTGGTTTGACAGTTTTTCGTCTGATATACAAAAATATAGTTTTCGCAGATCTCTTCTAGACCATTCCTTGTTTATATTCAAAAGTGAAGATGTAGTTACTTTACTGATTATATATGTGGATGATATTGTTATTATAGGTAACTCAGAGGATCACATTGCAAAGGTGAAACAACTGCTAAATCAGAGATTTAAAATGAAAGACCTTGGAGACTTGCAATACTTTCTTGGGGTGGAAGTTGATAGAAGAGAAGATGGGTTGGCACTCACCCAACACAAATACACAGTGGATGTCTTGAGCAAAGCAAGTATGAAGGACTGTAAGCCTTTAGCCACTCTGAGCATTCTTCATAAAAAAATGAGCGCCCAAGATGGGGATTTATATGAGGACCCTACCAGATATCGGAGCCTAGTTGGGATGTTACAGTATCTTACGTTCACCTGACCTGACATTGTCTACTCAGTCAATCAAGTATCTCAATTCATGCATGAACCGCACGCTGGACACATGGAGGCGGTCAAAAGAATCCTTAGATATTTAAAGGGGACAATTGGTGATGGACTTCTCTACAGGCAAAGGCCGACAAGACAAAGTGCACATAAAATTGCTATTTACAGTGATGCAGATTGGGCCGGGGATCTAGATGAGCGAAGATCTGTCTCGGGGTATTGTGTTTTCATTGAACAAAATTTGGTCTCCGGGAGTAGTAAGAAACAGAAAGTTGTAGCTAGGTCAAGCACTGAGGCGGAGTACGGATCTATGGCTGCTGCCACTGCAGAAGTTACGCGGGTTAGACACATATTGACGGAAGTAGGGGAAGAAATTTCACAATCATCTTTGCTAATATGATAATCAAAGTGCTATCAACATGTCTTTTAATCCAATCCACCATAGTCGAGCCAAGCACATTGAGATAGATCAACATTTTGTGCGGCAAAATGTTGAAGAGAAGGAGATTGAACCTGAATTTGTGAGAACCGAAGATCAAGTAGCAAACCTGTTCACTAAAGGATTAACTAAATACAGGTTTTGGAAGCTCAAAAACAAGTTGTTCATGGTACAAGACCATGCACAACTTGAAGGGGGTGAAAAACAGAATGGGTTATTGGATTGGTTTTTTTCTGGAGCCAGATCCAAACCCGTGTGTGTTATGTGCCACTTAATAATGGCTTTGTTGTAATTTTTATTTTTGGTTGCAGGGCAGTTTAGTACCCTAAATTGTTTGTAAACACAAATATAAGTAATCGATATCAGAGCTGCGGTGGGATGATTGCTACAGTCGATATACGGTTGATATCAGCCCTTCCTATCGTGCCTTCCTCGATTTCACTGGAACAGATCCTGGTGATACAAAATTAACAATAAGTTCTGCCACTGGCATTTTCAAAAGGGAGGAACATGTGTATGTGTGTGCATGTGAAATGGGGATGGCGTGTGGATGTCTTTTGCTTGTGGTTTGAGTGTGGTTGTTGATATCAGAAAACATATTATGCAGTTGAAGCACGTAAGAATCAAAAGGGTATTTCATTAATGACAAATCTACTTATCATATACTTGAAAATTTTGCGCCTTCACAATTTGCATGTATTTCTCACCAATAGAGTTTACTTTAAACTTGTCAAGGTCAAACAGAATCTTAAATTAAGAACCAGATCTTGGATTAAGCCTCAATAAAGAAACAAAACTTAAAAAAAGTAGTTTCGAGATTTTTTCATTTTGGAAAGCAGAAAGAGGGTTATGGACACACAGGATACTGGAATCAGTTTGAGAGGCGGGCACTAGAGGGTATTCAAAACTGGAGAAAGGTGTCCAAATGAGGATTTAAAAAACAACTTCTCCCTAAAAGAGTTATACACACCCTTTTTGTTGGTTTAGTAGAAAGAAATCTTTCCAACACAAACAAAACCACCAAAAGGATTTTGAACCAAATTCCTTTGCATGTCATCCCGATTTGTCTCGTCCACAGATGGCACTTGACCAAATTAACAAAAAACAAAAAGGTAGAAATTCCCAAACCACTCTAAAAATGGGCTATTTATAACATCCAAAGGAAATTTGGCCTAACAGTTTCCAATAAAGGTTACATAATTTATAACATCTCCATGTAACAATGATGAATGTCTACATTGAATGGATGACCATCTTGCAACTCCCTACAATCAGATATGGTGAAGGAATCAAACTAACAATTAAGCTACAAATATCCATAAAATATTCTAACAACAATGGAAAGGATGCTCCTCTATGAAACACTTATGAGATAGCAGATGCACGTCTATTAATACAATGCATGACATTTACATCAGGGAAGTGATTAACTAATTTCAGAAACAGGGGTTTAAGAATTAAAAACGTCAGAACTTTGCATCTCATCCTAAAAATTGTAAATTGATAACATCTGCAGGAAATATCAGGTTAACATTCTCCAACAAACAACACTGTTTTTGTGATTTTTTCATGCAATTGACCATATATACAAATGGATAATCCCATTCCAATGATCAACAAAAAGAAAGGAATGAAGAACTGAAGTTATTATTGGCAACAGGCATTTCATAGGAGTCTATTAACAATGCAAAGAAAATTGTGCACTGGATGCTCCTCTATCAAGATCTATAAGATAGCATCCTGGCATCTAGTTATAGCTATAGATAACAAGCCAGCATAACTAGATCAGGGCATCTAAGCTGAATATTGGGGCTTAACAAGCAAGCAAGTAGAATTTCATAAATCATCCTTAAAAGAAAACTCACAGGAAACCTAAAGATTAACATTTCAACCAGTAATCACTATCCCATGCAATGTCCAATTTTCACAACAGAGTGTCTCAGGCCAACAATTACAAACTAGCAATGCACCTAACCCATCCAAAACATACATATAGAAAAGAAATAACACATAATTCTTAATAGACCAATACCACAAAATGGGTGCAATACACTCAAACTAGCAGTGAAGGAAATAACACAAAATGGTAAGTCAACCTAGAGTAGCCGATTATCTCAGATCTTGCCGGCGAATCCAAGGGATCAAATCTAGATGGTGAAGTTCTGTGATTCTCCGCCAGAGAGTCTCCTACAGTTAAACCATTTAAACTGGATGCCATCATCTGCAACAGTTTTTCAATAATCATTACACTAACTTGAAAACTCACAAACCAAAAACCACCAAAACGAATAGAAGAGGGAAAACACCACGACCATCATCATCATAAACATCCCAACCAAAGAAAATGAAATGAAAAACAAACCATTGTTAAAAAAAAAAATATAGCCCAAGCCAAAGGAATGAAGCAATTTGACGACCATACCCATCATAAACACAAGGCAGAAAGAAAACCATGGAAGATTATCAAGAAAAACCGAACACCCATTTGAGGAAAACCAGCTATTCATCCACCAAGATCAGAATCAAGCAAGAAAAAAGAACAGTTGGCCTCATTCACGAACAATTTCGAGAAAAAAAACAAACCTCGCTGAGATATCGCTTATGGGAATGAAAATTGTCGAGATATACAGCATCTTCGGGGTCTCTACTCCTCTTCCCGCTCGATTCCGATCCCATCATTCCTTCACCTCATGCACCCACCTCACCTCAGAGAGGGAGAGAGAAGAGCGAAACAAACACACCCCAACATTCACTTTCAATACACCAACATCATGGGAAAGAAGGCATTTTGCACAAAACCTATCAAAGAAACAAACACAATCATTCGACCCATTTCGAATTCCTTTTCCACCATCATTTCTCCTCGAGGCTGGTTCACATCCCCATCGAGAATGTCGTTGAAAAGGTTGCTTTCGAGGCTGAAAAGAGCAGTGTTACAAGACACACGCAGGCACACCCTCCCTATTTGGAAGCCTTGCACTTTACTCTTATTATCATTTTACAAGCAGCACTCTTTTCTGTACTTCCTAGTGATACATAATCAGAGAGAGAGAGAGACAGAGAGAGATTCTCGGAGGTAGTTGAATCGTGGGCAAGACGTTTAAGAACCGGTAAGCAGACAATGCCACAAATCGTCAGAAGTTAGGAAAAACTTATACTAAATTAGATATATATATTTTTAAATAAAATCTTAGAATTTATTTCTATTTTTTTGGACAAAGTTAAAATTGAATCACAGTGGGTGATTTGGCCATGCTAGATTACCCCTCGGAGGTGGTTAAATCGTGGGTAAGACGTTTAAGAACCGGTAAGACGACAATGCCACAAATCTTCAGAAGTTCTCGGGAAAACCTAGGCAAGGAAAAAATAAAATCTTAGATTTTATTTATATTTTTTGGCAAAGTTAAAATTCATTTTATTTATCCAACCTGAAACCCCTGAGTTATGATATTGCTATGAAACCCTCAGTTATGATGTTGCAATCTCACCTTTAGCAACCAACCGCTATTCGGGGTAACCCCTGTGACACGTTGAATAATAACTGGTGGGGGTCTGCCTAACCATAGTGCCAAAAAGTTAAAACACCAAAATATCGGCAGTAAAAAAACTTGAGAGATTTTAAAAATTTTCATAAATCTTACATTTTTGGCAAAATCTTGACAATAAAAAAGAAATAAAAAATATAAAAAATACTTTTTATAAAAAAAATACTTTTTATAAAAAAATATAAATAAAACATATTTAAAAATAAAAATCTTGAAGGTTTTCATGATAAATATCTGTTAAAAATGTAAATATCCTGATATTTGTTACGGTTTGACAATCTTGCGAGAAATTACCATTTTAAACTTTCAGGCAATTTATCATGATATTATCGCAAGATTTTTTTTAAATCTCGTGATATTTGTCACAGAGTACCTAACTCCAGCTTGCCTTTCAAAACAAAAAATAAATCTCAGCTCTAGCAATTTTATTTGAACGGATAGCGTTTGCTACCCTCATGGGTGGGTAAGGAATCCCCTAATTGAAAATCATGAGGGAAGGTTGTTTTGATCAAATATGACCTCATCAATGTATTCAACATGATCAAAATAATAACTATCCTTACATCAAAGTTTTTTTATGTAAAAATATGTTTTTTGATGTTTGAAATTTTGGTATACTGCAATCTTGATAAAATCTGACGTATAAGTCAGAAAAACATGATTCAAAGGTTAGTTTCTACTAAACTTAATTTGTAGATTTAATCTAGAGGATTAGATGTGTAAAAAAGATAAAAAGAATAAAAAAAAACTTGCATTTTTTTCACTAAGGGTTCCTTACCCACGTAGCAAATATTACCCTTTATTTGACCACACTTAGAAAGATATGAATATATATGAGAATATAAACCATATAAATGTATGTAACAACATAATAAAAATAAAAGCACGATATTTTGATAATATTGCACTTTTTTCGAGAATTATATGCATTTGAAAATATGGCCAATATATGATTTTTGCAAATTATGGTTGATATTTATAACATTTTTTTTAGAAGGGTTGAAATTTTTATAAAATAAGTTTTACCATAATGCAAAACTCTCTCTCAGCTTCCATAATCTAAGGGTGAGCTTGGATGCATCTTTTTATGTGGATGTATGGGATAAACTGGGAAGTTCCACCAGTGGCAGTTACCAAATTTATTGCATGTAATGCACCTGTGGAGGCAGACAAATTATACAGATATAACATGCATCATACTGTTTTGAGCCTCATATAACCAAAATAGACAAAGTATTCATGGAGCACTTATTGTTCCTATTCACCAAAATACCTAAAAAAGTATCCAGTTATTCGTGGCATCTTAAATCTTCTTTCTATATATGGAATATATGTAAGGGTGTCAATGGGTCGGGTTTGACCCGGACCTAACCGTACCAAAACCTATAGGGTCAGGGTTTGGTGATAAACATGATTAGAATTCGGATCAGACCGAAGAGTCCAATTAATAAATGGATCCAGGTATGGATTGCAAAATTTTATACCAGATCTGGTCCCGACCTGGTTTTCGATTAAGATCCATAATTTTTTAATGTAAAAATGATAAAAATTATTATTTTACTGGGTATTGTTCGGGTATGGTTCATGTAATCCTTATAGGATTTGGGGTATGGTTTCTCTTATAATAGATCCGATTAGACCCAGATCCGGCTGAGGTACTATCATCTCAAATCAGAACCAAACCCAACACGTTGACACCCCTAGGAATATGTTAATGATAGTGTTTGAAATATAACCAAATTCCTAAACTTCAATAGGTCTAACATAAACATCAAAGTTCATGATCTTGGTCATGCTTCACGAGAGATTGTGGAGAGAGTCACAGGCATAGTGACAAATATCGCGAGATTTACGAAAATCACGTGATAATATCATGAGAAATTACCTAAAAGTTAAAAATGGCAATTTCTCGCGATATCTTCAAAATATCATGATTTTGTCATCAAAGCATAAATATCACAATTTAAATGCAATATTTATATTTTTATTGGCAATTTATCATGAAAAATCTATGGTTTTTATTTTTAGATATTTTTATTTTTATTTTCTTAAAAAAATATTTTAAAATTTTCAATTGTTTTTTATTGTCAAGAACGGAAAGAAACATGAGATTTAAAAAAAAAATCAAATTGTCGACAGTTTTTTACTGCTGATCATATTTTGCCTTTTTTTTATTTTGTCACTATGGTCACTAGTAATGAGGATGTTATGAAAAATATGGTCAATTTAATGCAACTAGATAATCAGCCTGACCATATAGCTGGGCTCTCTATAAGATCATTTAAATGGTAAAAGAAAGGTTGCATCATATACATTTATCAAGATTGAAAGTAAACAATAATGAGAACCATAAATAAATTGATAATTTGACATTTATAAAAATAATTTAATTTTATGGCTATTAAAAAAAGGAGAAAAAGACTTTTTGGGGAGAGAGAACGTTTTCTCGTTATATGCCTATTAAAAGGGGGGAAGAGACTCTTTATTTTATGGATAGTAGAGGAATAGACGTGAAGAGGGAGAACCGGGTCATAAATAGTAACTCAATAATGTTTGAAAAAAAATAAAATGTGCCATGTAAGCAACATTTTTTTTATGAAAACTCTAGGAAGATGCCTATACAAATTTTTAATTTACATTCTCAACTCACATGACAAGAATGTTAATTAAGAAAAAATTCTAAAGCATTCAGTTTTTTGCACTTGATATACCCTTGCTTCTGCTTTTATAATATTCAGAATTAGGGTATTTTCAATCGCCAATATTTTACCACTAAAAACATGATATGTTAAAAAATCCTTTTGAAGATATCATTCATGTTTTTAAATTGTTAAAACACTTTTTTTTTGCAATTTTTTTAAATTATTTATATGTTTAATAAATAGTTTTATATATTTTTATTTTTTTATACAGATATTTTCTTGAGATTTTTCTAAGAAAAACAAGATTTTTTTTAAATACCACTTTGCTGAGATTTTCCCAAAGATGAGGTTTAATTGTCACTATTGAGATAAGCATGAGGGATGTCAACGGTTCTGATTTGGGTCAGACATCTAATGAATTCAGATCCTTTGGGTCAGAGTTAGTAAAGAAAGAATTATCCAATTAACAATCAGATTTGGATTCGGTGTGAGATTTTATATTGGAATTTAATGGACTGAATCCGAGTACATATAAAAGAAATTATATCCGATTGCCCATTTTATTCTAGTCAGATCTTGCATTGGTCCCTTTCACATCTGAATTTGGATCCAGCACTGAATCCGATTAGTCACGATCCAATTAAGTCGAATTCAGTAAAGGCTATGCCTGAACCGAACCGACCCGTTTACATCCCACATTGGCATCTTACCTGCACATTGAGACGAGGATACATGATTGTGAAAATTGGGATACGAGGGTAAGTGCTGAGAGAGAGAGAGAGAGAGAGATCCGTGCCTAAAATATGTCATAGCGTGTCACATGTGACCGTGTCATATCATGTCACTAAACATGTTATTTTATGAAGAAGTTCCTCACCGAAGAGGGTAATCTCTGGGTGGGGTGACTGACACCCAAGCCCTTATGGAGCCCACCAGTAAAAGGTACTCGCATACCGGGTTGGAGTTGAACTTGGGATGAAGGGGTCAGCACCTTCTACCCAAGCCCGCTACCACTTGGGCGACCCGGGTGGGTGTAGTGTCACTGGACATATATGACTCAAATTGATGCGTCTCTGCATGTAGCCAATTTCATCAAGATCAAAGCTGTTGATGGTCAGATCAAATTTTATTAGAACTGCTAACCCTAGTAAGAAAATGGATCAAGCTGGAGTACTGGATTAAGATCAGCCGGCTCTAGTTGCATCCTGATCCCGTATGGCCTATACCTGATAGGGTATCCTGTATTATCTAGGACCCAAATCTAATAATCTCTAGCTTTCAAGTTAAGCATACCTGGCTAGCAGGGTGTGTGTGACAATGCTCAAGATGATGGATGCCTGATCAAACCCCATTGCTTTCAAGATGTGGAGCAGGCGGCGGATCAGGTGCAATCACATTGTACACTTTGAGTGAGCTGCTGCACCTAGTCGCCCTCCATCTTTGGCCGACAGCCCGTCAGTTGTGGGGCCCAACAGCAGATGGAGTGCAGTCAGGTGCAGCGAAACACTCAAAGTGTACAATGTGATTGCACCTGATCTGCCGTCAACATGATATGATTTGATTCAGGGTGACTTGCAAGAACTAGCCCCTCAGACCACTTGGCCATGCATGGCTTACGCGACCCTACGATAGTTTGAATCATTTGCATGCTTCCTAAGTTCCTTCCAACTCTTTTTTTTTTTTTTTTGGAAGGGCAAGCTGGGGGTTAGTCAGACCCCTAGCAGTATACAACTATACCATTGGATTTTGAACCTGCAACATCCCAACACAAGGCGACGTGCACTAGCTGCTCCTACGAGACAAGCGGAACCCCGTTGGTAAGTTTCTTCCAACTCTACCACACACTAACACCACTATCAAACTTGCTGTACTTGAAGCACACACACGTGTGTGTGTGTGTGTGTTTGTGTTCCGATGTAATATGAAAAGCTCACTGTTATGGTTGGGACATCCCATACATGCTGAGAGGTATTACATTGATCGTGGCCTGGAGTTGGTGTTCGCATTGTAAAACTGCATGATCTCTCTCTCTCCCCCTACCCACCAGGTTAATTTCCCACTTGGCTAATGCCCTGCGGCGAACCGACATTCACCCAGGGTTTCGAACTCTCGATCTCCTTCAACTTGAAAGCCTTGAGCTGACCCACATAACCAGGTGTGTGAAGCCCTTGCAGGCACTTGAAGCGTTTCTTTTGCTCCTTGATTTTTATACTTTCCAATTTGACATTCAAGTAGAGATGTAAATGGATTGAAATTTGTGTTTGATGTAGTATTTACTAAATCTGACCTAGTTGGATAATGGTTGATAGGATTCAGAGCCAGATTTGGATTGAGCAGAAAAAAAGTAAAACTGAATCCATCTTGTTACGTCTGATCGGACATGGATATCCATTGGAAAGTCTCCAACCGAAACTGAATCCAATTCTTAACTGGAATTAGTCTGCTTTACCGAATCTAACTACAGTGTTAGATTTGGTTTGGATATCAGATTTGGTTTGGATCTTTTTTAGGCCAAGTTTGACCAAGCCGTTGTCCATCAAAGATCTGGCCAAGCCAGTTTGTTGCCCATACCATCATCAAACGTCTTTTTACCCCTTCGTTCTTTTTTACTTTTTTCCTTTTTGTATAAGGGCAGAAATCGAGTCAGACCTAATCATATCTGCTACCCTTGATAAGGAACCCTTAGTTGGAACTCATATGGGTAAGTTATTTTGGATGTATGCAACATGGTCAAAATAGTGAGAATCAACCCTTGTAACATAATATCTTGACATAAAAAAAGTATCTTTTTTTATATTTGAAAATTTGGTACATTGTACGCTGTTGATTTTTCAACCCTCGTAAAATCTGATATATACATTAGAAAAACATGATCCAATGGTCAATTTCTATTAAACCTAACTACAAGAAATGTGTGAATCAGTGGCACACTTATAGCGCCAGTAAAGTCTTCACTGGCATGAACCTGCGTCACAAACAAACTCCGCCAGTAAAGGTAGACGGGCAGCGCCAGTAAAGAACTAAATCTTTACTAAAGCATTTTTGGACCAGCAAAGAGGGGATACCTCATGCCGATAAAGGTTGTATGATTCTTGACATTAAACTGGCTCAAATTTTGGTTATTGGATATACATCATAGACTAAACTTATTTGTTGACAGGAAAATGAGATGGCTATGGTAGAAATCATTATTTGGTTCTCCAAAACCAGCATACAACTTATTCCCACCTTCCTTTTTCTGAGATTGTCATCAAGGAGCTATAATAATAGTAGCAGGTACAGCCCAAAGAAAGCAGCAGCACCAATTGTGGACACCACTCTCAGTGCATACTGAGAATTGCTCACCCCTGCAGGCCTTTCATGGCTACCGCTAAAGCCCACAAGAGCAGTGCTCAAAATGAGAAGGATGATATTGTAAAGCCCATAAAAAAAAGACGTGCCAGGCACGTGCCGATGTCGGTCTACGGTAGCGGACTCAGATCGGATTCGGGCCCAACCTCGACCTAGACCCACGACCCGGCTTCTCAAAGGATCGAGAGCCTGCATCTTTTAAAGACACAGGCTATGAGGCGAGGGGCAAAACCCTCGCCCCTTCTCTCTCTCCTCTTTGCCTCCCGTCTCTGTGTCGTCCTTGCTGTCGTCGGCGATCGAAGCCACCGGTGTCCTCGTCAATGCCCCAACCTCTTCTCTACATCTGTCACCCTCTTCTCCCCTCGTCGATAGCTCGCCCGACACCCCACCTCCTCTTGCTGCCCTCTTTCGCTGTCACGCTTCCCGGCGACCACTGACCGTCGGTGACCTTCGAGCGCCGGCGACACCTCCCTCAAACCCTTTTGTTTACCACCGACGTAACCTCGAGTCCCGTCCGACCACCGACTGTCGCCGCCCTTGCTCCGACAGCTCAGTCGATGTCCCCAACGTCGCCACTGCTCTCCTCCCTCTTGCTCGTGTTCTGGCACTCCTCGTCGACAATAGTCTCTATCACCTGCTCCCCTCTCTATGTGCTCACTCTGCTCCACCACAACCTTTCCCCTACGAGCCCCGACGATGAGACCCTCTGTTCCTGACCTCGTCGGCCACCTCCTCTCCTTCCTTCGTCCCTTTTCGCCCATCAAAGGAGGTCCCAACATTGTCGCCATCGTCTGTGTCATCCTCGAACTCCCCTGTCACCACGGTCTTCCCAGGTAAGCCTTCCTTTTTGTCCCCTTTTTCGTTTGTTGGCAGTGGATCAGAGCCACCATCGTGGGTGGCTCTGGGTCTACCAGGAGGGAGGTGCCGAGCACCTCTCCTCCTCTTCTTCTTTTTCTTCTCGTCTTCGCAGCAGAGGGGTCGGGACCCTCCCTGCTGTCCTGATTTCACAGGGGAGGGGCCAAGCTTCTCCCTGGTGCCTTGTTTTTGCAGGGGAGGGGCTGAGCCCCTCCCTGCCTTTTCGTTTCAACGGGGTAGAGGCCGAGCCCCCTCCTTGGTCCCTCTGTTTGCAAGGGAAGGGCTGATCCCCTCTTTAGGGATGGCAGTGGGGTGGGGGAGAAGGTCTCCACCCCCGCCCCGCCTCAAGATTAGAACCTCCATCCCCGCCTCCATCCCCGGAGGGGATGGATTTTAACCTCCACCCCCGCCTTCATCCCCGTTTCATGTCCTCCATCCTTGGTTCAAACAGGGATGATGCAGGACGGGGCAAAGATATTGCGGGGAAAAGTGATGGGGACAGATCGGGGTGGGGATGGGGCGGGGATCATGGCAGGGCGGGGAAAAGTGTACGTCCATCCCCAAATAGGGATGGATTTTAACCTTCGTCCCCGCCTCCATCCCCGTTTCATACCCTTAATCCCTGATCCAAATGGAGCGAGGTAGGGCGGGGCCTGCCATCCCTACCCCTGTTTGCTCCTCCTCTCTCGCGTTCAGCGTGTCTGGTGTTAGTTTTGTAAAACCCTTTTTAAAATAATATTTTTAAGGAAAACAAATATGAAAGCCAGACACCAAATTTATACAAACAGGCTCGCATGAGTGGTGGAGTCTGGGTCGAACTCAGGGAACGAAAAATACTTGTATTTAAATACACAACTATGCTACTCTTTATTGCCAAAATAAAGAAAAAGAATTAATTAAATAAATAAATAACTGAAGAGTGTTGCCCTACGCAGAGGGCTTAAACGAATAAAAGAATAGACAAGCCTTATTACAAACCCAATGAATTGAATAAAATGAAAGCCTAATCTAAAAAGAGAA
The DNA here is from genome assembly GCF_984573655.1 of Nuphar pumila. Taxonomy (NCBI): domain Eukaryota; kingdom Viridiplantae; phylum Streptophyta; class Magnoliopsida; order Nymphaeales; family Nymphaeaceae; genus Nuphar; species Nuphar pumila. Next base: position 36,596,437 of record NC_143260.1, read on the forward strand.
AGGAAAAAATCTTCAATGTTGGAGCCTTGTTGTGGTCCCTCTGTCCCTTGCTTGAATCTTATTTATGTTTTTCTTCTTAGGGTTCCCTTAAGGGGTGCTTCAAAGGGTCTGAGGGTACCTTGAGGGTACCCTTTTAAGGATCTCAAAGGACTCTCGAGGGGCACAAAATAGCTTCTCCCACACGTCTACACGCTCCCCTGCAAAACACAAATACGAACACAACAGTATGATGCTAACTAATACCAAATCTAAACTTAAAAATCAGCAAACAATATCTAAACTAACTTCTAACAAACCACTACAAGAGAAAATAGCATAACCAATGACTAACTGAGTAACAAATTCAACAACTATGCTACTTGAATAGAACTATGAAACAAATTCAATCTAGAATACTTAGAATGTATTAGTCTATAAACTAACAACTAATGCAATATGATATGAATTAATCAAACACAACCATGAATATTATATGTCTTAAGAAAAGCAAAAACGAGTTTTAACAGCTAATGAAAGGAATGCAAATCAGCCTACCTAACACACGTTAACTCTCTAATGTCTCTAAAAACAAAACGTGAATAAAACCTTGAAGTAATCTAAGTTGTCATTACGTAAACTAAAAATAAGGACACACAACAAACTAACTATAGCTACTAAAAACTAAGCAACTAAAGATCATTAAATCACCTTTAGACTAATGCACATGAAAACGATTGTTAACAAGGATGTGGTAAGATTTAGGTTATTATGTATATTAACAGCAACTAGGCTATGAAACTAATCACCCTGAACTAACCCAGCTCAATTAAAAATAAGGAGAACGAAGTTAATGTCTTTCACGCTCACCCGTGATTGACGTTGGCTTCACTCTATAAAAGGAAATTATTGGGACATGCTTTTGCTACTTCTTCTAAACAAAAACCATGTTTGTTTGATCTATCGATCAGGATCATCCAGGATTAATCAAAATTAAGCTTTATGCCCTTCAGCAGATCAACCAAGACATGAATGTTAATGACGCTACCAACAACAAGAAAAACAAAGAATGCACACAACACAAAGAAACAAACGCCGACACTCAGGACAGCAACTCAACGCTGATGCAGAACGACTGAACAATAAAACAGATGCAAAATGCTAACACTCTAATGACTGACGACTGGATCTAATGCTGAAAATAAATACTGATTAACAAAAACTAACATTCAGTTTGAATCTAACAAAAAGCAAAACAGGCAGGCTACTAAAATATGTTGATCAATAAAACACTCAGACTAATAGCGTTAAGACTGAATAAACTAAATGCATAAAAAAAGCAAAAAAAACTAAACGCAGATGACATGCTGAGATTAAAATACTAATGCACACACGAGCAACACAGCATGCTGAATACAGCCAAGCGGCATACCTACTTATCTAAAAAAAATGTAAACCCTAGAGATTAAAGAAACATTTTAACGAAGAACCTGATGTATATTTTTATTTTTATTTTCAAAAAGAAAAAAAAAACGAGACTATGGATACTATGCTAAAATGAGTAAAAAGAAAAGGGAAAAAGAAGAAGAACACTCACAAGTGCTTCCGACGGACGGGTTGAGAAGAGATATGGCTTTTCCTTTTGTATGACACCTCTCGATGAAAGAGAGATACCAGCGAAAAGAGAGGCAAGAAGAAGAAGATGAAGATGAAGATGGCAAACCGGTGGAGAGAGAGAGAGAGAGAGAGAGAGAGAGAGAGAGAGAGAGAGAGAGAAAAGGGCAAGAATAGGAGGCGTCAACTCCAAAAAGTGAAAAACGTCTCCTCTTTGTTGAGTTATACTATTTTATAATACAATATTAGGTTAAAATAAAATTTTCAAAACAAGTCCCAAGATTTCAACAATTTCCAAAAGAGGTCTTTTTCTTTTAAAAAAATGTTTTACTAAATCAAATTCTTAAACTAATTACAACCTAATCTAATTAAAATATCATTAAGAAAAATCCTAAACTAATAAAAGCACTGAAACAAATGCACGAAAAGCTTCGAAATACACAATTTTTCAATAAATTCAATTTCGATGCGGTTTCTCAAACTAACAATAAAAATGAGTTTTTAAAGTGATTTTAACATGGATCATGCATAAAATAAGATGAATAAAAGTGCAAAATGTTTGTATGATCAGTGTCTGCTGCCCCTAGCTTGCTTGCTCACTCATTCAGCCGATGTGCCAGCTAGTGGGTAGAACTTCAGGTATGCTACTCATGCATTGGCGCATGAGTGGCATTGGCTTTGATGATCGGTGCCGTTGTTGTTGTGAGTTTTGCTAGTTTGCCATGAGGTGCTTGGGTGCTTGGCTTTTTTGCTTGTCCATCGTGCATGGGTCTATGTGCACAATTGGTGTTTTTTGGGTCTTTGTGTTTGCTTTCCTTTTGCCACAACGGAATCGTGTCCCAACTTGTTGTTGGCAAGGCGCTTTGTGCCTATTGCCAGAAGGCTTGGATATGCAGGTTGTCGAGCCACACTACAGCATGCTATAGTGTGTTGTTGTTGTTGGGTCCCTTACCACTGTTGGTCTCTACCGACCCTCCCCTATTTTTCCTTGGAATCGGGCAGAGGCACTACCTCTGCCTCTGTTGTCCGAAAGAATGGGGACTAGAGCCACTTTTTAGTAGGCAGAGGCCTCTGTTGCTGTTCGTTTAGGCAGGGTGCAAGGCGCTTTGCCTCTGTCACTACGTGGTAGACAGGGATGCGGTATGTCTGCTGGATGCAGGGGCTCTGCCTTTGCAGCCTGCAGGCAGGGAGCAGAGCCTCTGCCAGCCTTCACGGTAACTGATTCGAGGCCCGGTCTGAACCCATGGTGGGTTTTACTGATCCCCATCTTTTTTTAAGTTATGTTTATGCTAACGCTTTTACGACTCGCAGGTCGCACCATAGAACACGCTCGCACTCTCCGTGGCTTGAGCCTGTTCGCACTTACACTCACCAACGTACCTAGACCTGCAACCCCTCAAGGTAGGGGAATGTTTCGTAAAAGGACAATGAATGGATAAAGGCTAAAATAAGAAAAGATAATTAAAAATGAAAAGGAACGATGATATACATATATGTATGTCTTTTAACTCAAGGATGTGGTTTCGCGATCCTTGTCCTGTTTACCTTTTTACACTTTACTTTTCTGTTGCTGCCGCGCTTTATGTGCCCATGCTTTTAATTCTTGTCTTTACATTTGATGTATTTTTAACTCAATGACGGAGTTTTGCGATCCTTGTCCTCTTTACTTTTTTGTACTTTACTTTTCTATTGCCTCACACTTTATTCGCCATGGCTTTTTACTTTCTTGTCTTTACTTTGCCGCCGTGCTTTATGTGCCCAGGCTTCTGTTTCACATTTACTTTTTGTACTTTTCCTTCTGTTGCCCCGCGCTTTATGCACCATGACTTTCACGTTTTGTCTCTTTTAATTTCTGCACTTTCTCTTTTGTTGCCCCGCGCTTTATGTGCCAAGGCTTTCCTTTATGTCCTTTTTGGTTTTTAAGTTATGGATGCTCTTTTACTTTGTGTATTACTTTCTTGCATGTCTGGTTAGCCGAGGTATGGTTTCATACATCATGCACTGCCCTGGGTATTTTACTTGCTTGTGTGTTTGTTTAGCCGAGGTGCGGTTTTGTACCTCATGCATTACCTTGCTTGGCTCTTTAGCTGAGGTATGATTTTGTACCTTGTGCACTGCTTATGAGGTTTCTGCGCCCAACCCACAGTTTTGTACTTTGGGGATAGATCACACCTTACCGTTGCACTATATTGTGCACGGTTTGCTTTTTGCTGTCTTGCACTTAAGTGCAGCCTTTGAGCGTATTTTCTTTTCATTTGTGTTAAAGGACATGATGCACACTTATGCACTTGGTTCTCCAAAGGAATGACTTTTAGACGCAAACCTATTTTTGAAACGTATAGTTTTGTAAAGGAAAATTTGAAAGTCTTTTACGAGATAGAGGCTCAATCTCTCAGATCAATGTATTTGGGAGAAGTGTTTTACAACTTCGGTTCATATATCTAATACAACTCGGATAACCTTGTTTAAGGGCATGTGCATGGGATGGGCTAAGGTTCTACTGAGGAACTTGTGCCATCTCTAGACTGTTGTTACATCACCTCTGATGCGAGACCTAGTTATTGGATTTTCTGGCCAAACTAAGATAGTTATCATTTTTACTTCCTTTGCAAGATTATTGCTGATGGATTTCTTTTGAGAAATCCATGTCCCTCTCCTCATAGTTGTACTCTTAGTCATTTACGATATGTTTGGACTACGAGAAGCAAAATGAGAGGTCTGTGGTAACCTCGAAACGTGTTTTGACACTTTATGGTAATCATATAATATTGATATTCGCCTAACATGCAAGATGCTTGTGACGGTCTAAAGGACCAGAGCAGGATAATTTGGAACTCGAATGATTACACTGTGGACTTTTGCAAAGCAGATGTGTTGGGGATTTCCTATGAGAAATATGGATTCCTCTCATCATAGTTGTACTTTTGAACAAGTATATTACGTACTATGATGAGTGGGATAAGAGTTCTGTGTCTACCTCGAACGTGTAAGGACACGTGTTTTGAGACCACAAAATGGTGATATTTTTACCGTCACTATAAATTAACCCCTCTCATCATGGTTGTACTTTTAAATAATTTCGTTGCGTACTACGGTGAGTAGGATGAGAGGTGTGTAGTTGCCTCAAACGTGCACTGACGCGTTTAATCACCTAATGGTGATGGCTTCGCCTTCATAAGCAAGGTGCTCGAGTTGGTATAATGGACCAGAGCATGTAGAGTGGGGCGGCGATTAAGAAACCCCCATTGTGCCCGTTCGAAATGGTTCATCAAGACATATGATGGATGGTACAAAACTCTGATGGATAAACCATTAATGGCTATTTCAGGCAAATGACTCAGCTTATCCAGACATCAGAATTAGGAAAAATGCTACAAAGATAGATTTCAGACCACTTCTGCAGAAGTTCAAATGTATCTGTGGGCCACCTATGCCTTTGGGGATTTACTCTCTTGGTCACTAGCCGTCCCCTTAGGAGCGGACTCAATCAATCACTCAGGGTATCATACAATACATAGCATAATAACCCCTGGATCAGTCTCGGTTGTTTCTATGTTTTGTGTCTTATGCGTACCCACAATGGCCAGCTAATAATTAGAACAAAATATAACCTATTCACATTGTTGAGATGTGCGTGCTATGACATGACTTGCTTGTTTGCTCAATAGTTCAATATATTACTCATTGACCTATGCATGCCTGTTGTAGCATTTTGCTAGTTCTGTGCTAGTAATAACTAGTTGCTCGTACTAGTTAAATGCTTATGATAATAACATTATGTTAGTTGCAATATATTAGCATGTGACTTGCTTTACTAGTTGGGTGAACTATTTATGTTTGTTATAATGTAGCACTTATTGACTTAAACATCTTATGACTGATGTGACTGCTTACAGCTCATAATCTATGAACGATTTCCAACTAGGACTAATGTAGTTGCTTGTCATACAAGCTGCTTATATCTTGTGGTTAATATATAACTGTTGTCGTGTGATTTGCTTATCACATGTAGCTTATAAACTACTTGTTGTGCAATGACTTGCACGATGAAAATGAGGTTTCAAAGTGATTTTAACATGGATCATGTGTAAAATAAGATGAATAAAAGTGCAAAATGTTTGTATGATCAGTGTCTGTAGCCCCTGGCTTGCTTGCTCACTCATTCAGCTGTTGTGCCAGCTAGTGGGTAGAGTTTCAGGCATGCTACTCATGCATTGGCGCATGAGTGGCATTGGCTTTGATGACCGATGTCGTCGTGGTTGTGAGCTATGCTAGTCTGCCATGAGGTGCTTGGGTGCTTGGCTTCTTTGCTTGTCCATCGTGCATGGGTCTATGTGCACGACTGGTGTTTTTTGGGTCTTTGTGTTCGCTTTCCTTTTGCCATATAGGAATTGTGTCCCAGCTTGTTGCTGGCAAGGCCCTTTGTGCCTATTGCCAGAAGGCTTGGATATGCGGTTTGTCGAGCCACACTGCAGCATGTTATAGTGTGTTGTTGTTGTTGGGTCCCTTACCGTTGTTGGTCCCTACCGACCTTCCTTTATTTTTCCTTGGAGTCGGACAGAGGCACTACCTCTGCCTCTGTTGTCTGAACGAATGGGGAGTAGAGCCACTTTTTAGTAGCCAGAGGCCGCTGTTGCTGTTCGTTTAGGTAGGGTGCATGGCTCTTTGGTTCCGTCACTGCATGGGCCTATGCGGTATATCTGCTGGATGCAGGGGCCCTGCCTCTGCAGCATGCAGGCAGGGAGCAGAGCCTCTGCCTGCCTTCACGGTAACTGATTTGAGGCTCGGTTTGAACCCATGGTGGGTTTTACCGATCACCTTCTTTTTTAAGTTATGTTTATGCTAACGCTTTTACGACTCGCAGGTCGCACTACAGAACACACTCGCCCTCTCTATGGCTTGAGCCCGTTCGCACTTACGCTCACCAACGTACCTAGACCTGCAACCCCTCAAGGCAGTTGAATGTTGCGTAAAAGGATAATGAATGGATAAAGGCTAAAATAAGAAAAGATAATTAAAAATGAAAAAGAACGGTGATATACATGTATGTATAAAATATATATGTATGTCTTTTAACTCAAGGATGCGGTTTCGCGATCCTTGTCCTGTTTACCTTTTTACACTTTACTTTCCTGTTGTCGCCGCGCTTTATGTGCCCAGGCTTTTAATTCTTGTCTTTACATTTGATGTATTTTTAACTCAAGGACGCAGTTTTGCGATCCTTGTCCTCTTTACTTTTCTGTACTTTACATTTCTATTGCCCCGCACTTTATTCGCCACGGCTTTTTACTTTCTTGTCTTTACTTTGCTACCGTGCTTTATGTGCCCAGGCTTCTGTTTCACATTTACTTTTTGTACTTTCCTTTCTGTTGCCCCGCACTTTATGCACCATGACTTTTACATTTTGTCTCTTTTAATTTCTGCACTTTTTTTTTTGTTGCCTCGCGCTTTATGTGCCAAGGCTTTCCTTTATGTCCTTTTTGGTTTTTAAGTTATGGATGCTCTTTTACTTTGTGTATTACTTGCTTGCATGTCTGGTTAGCCGAGATATGGTTTCATACCTCATGCACTGCCCTGGGTATTTTACTTGCTTGCGTGTTTGTTTAGCCGAAGTGTGGTTTTGTACCTCATGCATTACCTTGAGTATTCATGTACTTGCTTGGCTCTTTAGCTAAGGTATGATTTCGTACCTTGTGCACTGCTTACGAGGTTTCTGCGCTCAACCCACAGTTTTGTACTTTGGGGATAGATCACACCTTACCGTTGCACTATATTATGCACGGTTTGCTTTTTGCTGTCTTGCACTTAAGTGCAGCCTTTGAGCGTATTTTCTTTTCATTTGTGTTAAAAGACATGATGCACACTTATGCACTTGGTTCTCCAAAGGAATGACTTTTAGACGCAAACCTATTTTTGAAACGTATAGTTTTGTAAAGAAAAATTTGAAAGTCTTTTACGAGATAGAGGCTCAATCTCTCAGATCAATGTATTTGGGAGAAGTGTTTTACAACTTCAGTTCATATATCTGATACAACTCGGATAACCTTGTTTAAGGGCATGTGCATGGGATGGGCTAAGGTTCTACTGAGGAACTTGCGCCATCTCTAGACTGTTGTTACATCACCTCTGATGCGAGACCTAGTTATTGGGTTTTCTAGCCAAACTAAGATAGTTATCATTTTTACTTCCTTTGCGAGATTATTGCTGATGGATTTCTTTTGAGAAATCCATGTCCCTCTCCTCATAGTTGTACTCTTAGTCATTTATGATATGTTTGGACTACGAGAAGCAAAATGAGAGGTCTGTGGTAACCTCGAAACGTGTTTTGACACTTTATGGTAATCATATAATATCGATATTCGCCTAACATGCAAGATGCTTGTGACGGTCTAAAGGACCAGAGCAGGACAATTTGGAACTCGAATGATTACACTGTGGACTTTTGCAAAGCAGATGATTTGGGGATTTCCTGTGAGAAATATGGATCCCTCTCATCATAGTTGTACTTTTGAACAAGTACATTGCGTACTATGATGAGTGGGATAAGAGGTCTGTGTCTACCTCAAACGTGCAAGGACACGTGTTTTGAGACTACAAAATAGTGATGTTTTTACCCTCACTATAAATTAACCCCTCTCATCATGGTTGTATTTTTTAATAGGTACATTGCGTACTGCAGTGAGTAGGATGAGAGGTGTGTGGTTGCCTCAAACGTGCACTGACGCGTTTAATCACCTAATGGTAATGGTTTTCTCTTCATAAGCAGTCGCTCGAGAGAGTATAATGGACCAAAGCATGTAGAAAGAGGTGGCAGTTAAGAAACCCCCATTGTGCCCGTTCGAAATGGTTCATCAAAAGAGAGGATGGATGGCACAAAACTCTGATGGATAAGCCATTAATGGCTATTTATGGCAAATGACTCAGCTTATCCAAACAAGAGAGTTAGGAGAAATGCTACAAAGATAGCTTTTTGGCCACTTATGCAGAAGTTTGGATGCATCCGCGAGCTACCTATGCCTTTGGGGATTTACTCTCTCGATCACTAGTCGTCCCCTTAGTTTAAGACTTTTGTGTGTTTTTGATACGTATTTTTGTCAAGTAAAAGCTTATCAATAAAATTACGTATGAATTTGGTTTCTCCGAGATCCCAATGATGTGAAGCTCATGTTAGCATATAGGTGAATGACATGTCATGCCTACAAATGATTAGTTCTGACTTATTAGGTGGTTGACATATCACGCCTATAAATGATTAGCTGAAACTATTTAGGTGAATGACATCTCACGACTATAAACGATTAGTTTTTGGATGATACATCACGCCTACATAGTTGCATTGCAGAGGATTACATTATGATTGTTTGTATGAATATATCATACCTGTATAACATGATTGATGAGTATCATGAATATTTGAATAAAATGGTCGAATCCCATGAGTTTTGAGATAAGAATTATGAATGCATATGATGATGCAATGATCTGAATTATCTTAGAAGCATATATGACATAAAATCCTGTGTGAATAACTCGAAGTACGTAGGAGTTACATATGTTGAAGTGTAGTTGATTCATATTATATAATATGCGTGTTCTCATGTGTATAGAACTCATGCTTTGTCTATGCATGCTTCGAGGTCCTATTTGAGGAATGCAATGTTCTTGGTGGAAAATATATGAATATGGTTCATGGAACCTTATTGGAGGAATGTGTGATTTTATGATTTGAGTGTCATATAAAGTGATACGATGCATATTGGTGGTATATATGATTATGCCCATATTAGTGGCTACCGATCTCGAGAGCGGTCAATTATTCTGAGCAGTCAATTGTATTAATGCATGTATCACTGAATATAGTATCTGTTGAGGACCGAATCTCCAAAGGATTCTCTGTGAGGGTATGTATGATCAAGATCAAGTAATCCAGCTAGAATGATATATCTCTGTGAGGAAGTACACTGTCCAAAAGCGGGTAGCCGCAAAGACGGTGAATCCCTGTGAGGAAGTGTATTGTCCAAGACCAGGTATACCATCTAGGACGATAATTCCTTGTGAGGTCGTACATTTCTCAGACCAGGTGATCTAGCATGGATCTTGTGAATTATATTAGTGGTTATCGACCCTGAGAGCGGTCATTTGTGTTGATGCGTGTATCACAATAATTTTCATTAAATATGACATTTGTTGAGGACCAGGTTCCCAAAGAATTCTCTATGAAGATATGTATGATCAAGATATGATAATCCAGCAAGAGCGGTAGATCTCTTTGAGGAAGTACACTATCTAAGAGCAGGTAGCCGCAAAGACGATGAATTCCTATGAGGAAATGTATTATCCAAGACCAGGTATACCATCTAGGGCGGTAATTCCTTATGAGGTCGTATATTTCCCAGACTAGGCGATCCGACATGGAACTTGTGAATTTTGATTACAATAAAAAGTTATGGTGAGTTGTTATGATCTTCTGATATTGATTGAAATAGTCAGTTATAAAGCTATAGATTTGGCTTTTTTGTTATAGCACGAGTATATGTTGAACTCAAATGTGAGAATCAGATTCTTATTGATTTTAGATCATGATATAAAATTATGTTTTGGACCTTCTATGAAAGGGTGAGATTTTTTAAGAAAGAATGACGCTTTAAGTGAGTCATGACAGGTGATAGTTGGTCGTGTAAGGCCTTAAGAGATGAGAATAAATTAAGGTTATTCAGGACAAAGAGTTTGTTAGAAATAGTGAGAGCGACAAACAACGACCTGATAATCATAAAATATAGAGACCTCCATTCAAGAAACAAAAATAAGCTAGAGCAATGTCTCATTGTGCCTCTTCATACGTGTCAAATCAAGTAGAAGATAACGAATAAACATTTTTATAGTCTTCTGCTAAACCCTTTTTATGGCTCTATATAAACTCTTGCGAAGACAAAAAATTATTAATAAAATCACATGTATATTTTGTTCAACCAAGTTGTTGGCTTTAAAAATTTCTCAGCAACTCATTATGTGTTGTCATGTTCACTTTAAAATTATACTTGGTTGAGATCACACATAAATGTTGTGCATTAGACTGCGATCTCTGCAGATAACCTTCTTAGGAAATTTTGCGGACGAAATTCTTTTAAGGGAGGTGGTTGAACTTTTGCAATGGTATTTTTAAAAAGATGTTTTTCAATAAAAGATTTGGAAAATCGTCAACCAAAAATAATAAAAATCGACTTTCCACGAATGTGTTAAGTACGGGTCGAATCCTCAGGGAATGAAAAATATTCAAATTAATTCTAAAAATTTCAATTTATTAATATCAGAAATGTTACAACTAAGTCAAACACTATAATTCTAATTAAGTTACAAACTAAAAACAAGAATTAAATCCTAAGCAGGTTGCTAAGTCTTTTACAGATCACCAAGGGCATTTATGTCATTTCACCATATTTGTATTATTTTGCTTGACAAAATTAACCTTGTAACCTGTAGTTGCTTGTCAACCTAAACCACAAAAACAGCAAGTCAGTATACAATTATGATAAGTAATTCTAAAAATTACAAGAAAATTAATTCTATAAGGAATTACTAAATCAAAGTAGCAATTAAACTTAAAATAAACTAAAGAGATAATATATAATTAACTAACTAATTAGTTTAACTCTAACTAAGTTACTTGACTAAACTAACACAATAACTAATTAGAAATTAAATGCTAAGGACTAAGCATGGAAGGAATGTAAATAGAATTAAAAATCTAACGACAACACGTAAAAGTCATGAATTACAATTTAAGCAATAAAAAATAGGCTACACGACTCACTAATTAATTAGTTACTAAAACATTGAACCGACTAACCTTGAGTAATGAATTAACATACTTATAACAATGAAAATAACTAACCTACATACTTAACTGAAAATACTTTAAAACTCAACTGGAATTTAAAACTAAGACAATTTACTTAAATCTAAAAGCTAATTTAAGACTAACCGAAATTAACTCACCTAATTGGGTCACAAGGGGTGGTTTTAAATTGACTTTGACTTGAGCATTCATGCCCCTTAGTGGACCCCACTATGATTATTTGCTCATTACTAAAATGACATAAAAGGAACAACTAGATAAAGCAAGAAATTCAACTTAACAATCTAGCCTAAGCATATCACACGATTTTCCTAAAATCTAAGTAAAGTCAATTGTTACTAAAAAAAATGCAAAGTTGCACTAATTATCAAAGGAAATCTACTACTATTAACATTTACTAAAATTAAAACATTAGAAGAACAATAGGAAAATAACCTACGAATTTTAAAATAGGAAGTTTTGTCAAAGCTAAAGATGCAACTAATCAAAATTGAAAGACACATTACACGATTCTTGACTAATCCTAAGCACTATCTAAAGTAAATCATCTAGGATATGGAAATCACAGCAAATACTTCAACTTAAAAATCTAACCTAAGCACTAAAGAAAGGACGCAAATGACGATTTATGAAATTGACATATTTACTTGCCTAAAATACCTTAACCTACCATACGAATTTTCAAAAATCGAGAAAGTCAACACACTCTAAATAAACACACTATACTACTTTATATATATATATATATATATATATATATATATATATATATATATACCTACTTAACTAATCAATAAAAAAATCTGGACATTACGTTACTCTAAATGCAAAGACACTACACTTGGTATACTTACACTACACCTTTTTGAAATTCTAGCCAAAAAGTCAATACTTTCTAAAAAGATGACATGCAAAACTTGCTTAATAGAACACAACACAGGATTTTGAAATTCCAATACAAAGTAAAAACTTGCTACAAATAAAATACTATTTTATGGACCAACCTAATTAATCCTATCGAGTAAGGGATGGAAACTATTCTAGCAATTTAAAATCTAACCTAATTTAAATAGTTAATTTCAACTTGACCTAAGGAAATTTCATTCGTTACTTTAAATAACACACCCTACTACACAATTCTGGACAAGAGACCTAGTTAAAAGTTAACGCACACAATTAATGAAATGCTAACCTACTTATTTGCAATATCTATTTTCCTAGGGGCTGAACCAAAGAATTCAAAATTTCCTAAATTGCAAGACACGAATTTGAAAACCATGAATGAAAGACAATATTCATTAAAAACACGATTTGATAGGCTATCCTAAGGAGAGATTACCTAATTAAAACATACCATATTATATCTAATTAACTATTCTATCCGTATATACTCAATTGACATTTAATGACCTACTTTGAATTTTGCAAATATCGATTTATACTAAGTTGACATCCTTACTAAGTTAATACAGGGATATCAAATGAATTAGTCGATTACTGAAACTAACCTATTGTGAACAACTGTTAAAACAGAATGACCAGGATAAGACTAACGTTAATACTAACAAAAAAAATATAATGCTAACCCTAATCTCACTGGATTTCTCATCTTACTCATGACCGATTAAATCTAATTACTCGGCTAACTCAATCTTGCAACACTACCTACTGAATGAATGACCAGAACTGTTAACAGGATACAAAAATACAGTAAAAATGCTCCACCAATCTGCACTATATACAATATACACAATATTCAGCCGATGTATCTACATATATATACATTTTCAATCAGTTTAGCCGATTTTGGTTTTAATGATGAAACATTTGATGCAATCGACTAATCCAATTGAAATTGGTTCTTGCAGAAGCAAAAGCAAGAACACGATTTCCCAATGCTGTAAAACATTAAAACAACAAATTCATGGTTGACAAAATACCTAAAAACACAGACATATCACTGGTCCAAACATGACATGATTTGACACTCAAGGTAGACTTGATTTACCTAGAAGAAAGGGATAGAGAAGACTAACCTCAGAGGGTCGTCCGACGAATGGAGGGGAAGGAAGAGCGGTCTTTGGTGAAGCATGACCCCCACACGACCTTGATAAGGTTGTTGCACTTCGTAGGTTGCTGCTTCCAAGAGAAAACCGAGAGGTGAAGAGGAAGATGCGTGGTGAAGAATAGATGGAGAATCGGTTGAAGAACGAACATGGCTGATCCTCGGTGGTGGTAGACAGCGAACCGAATCCAAAACAAGTCCTCCACTCGGGGCTGCTGCAACTTGCAAAAATACAATCACAATATCGAGGTGACACAACACAAGTGATAAACACAAAAAAAAAAAAAAAAAAAGAGAAGAAGCACACAGTGAATGTTCAGGAAGAAAGGGGGTTCACAAAGTGAGAGAGAGAGAGAGAGAGATGTCACTCAGCCAAAGACCCATGCTATTCTTTTTAAAAATATTTAAACCTATGACACAATTTTGGAAATTTCAAAAACAGGTTTAAAATAAACTTATTTGCTAGGTGCCACTTCTTGAGGGAGTTTTCTGCAATTTTTCTTCTTTTGATCTTGGATCATGTGTGGACTGGATTAGAACATTTAAGAGTTGTTCCATGATCCAAAAGTAGGCTAGTTGGTCAGATCTGGGTCCGATTTGCCTCGAAAATTGCTCCAAAAACTTAAAAATGCATTATCTCACTCATTTCAACTCTGATTTGAGTGAAATTTGAACCGTTGCTCCACTACAACAAAGCACCAGATTAGCGACGACCACATTCCGTCGCTAACAGGCGTAGCGACGGATTAGCGACAATGAGGCGACGATATGCTTACGTCGCGAATATTTCGACGCTAACTGGAGACGGATTTATTCTGTCGCCAGGTCTGTCGCTAATTGCGATGGACTAACGAGCGTTGTATTCCGTCGCCAATCCGCCGGTACTAAACGGCGACCACGGCTTGGCGACGGATTTACTTCTGTCGCTATGCCGTCGCTAGATTTATATGAATAGCGACGAATGGTTTCGTCGTTAATCCGTCGCAAACACGAAAAAAAATTAAAAAATTTTTATTTGAAAATTAAATACCGAGAACGGTACAATTTATATTTTCTGTATAATTTATATTTCCTGTAAATAAAAAACAAACCACAAAAAAAATTCCATATAACAAGAATCTACAACAATTAATCGTTCCACCTTAAAATTAACAAGTTTAATTATTTACAATTCAACAATTACAATTAGGAAACATAAAAAAATAGAACTTCTTCAACACAGTTCTCTAATCATCGCCAAGATTTTGTGCGTCTTCTTGTTCATTGTCTTTAGCTGTCCCTTCAGCTCCACTACGCTGATTATCGCTAGCAGCCTACATAAGAAAAGAACAGTCAGTATTGATAAACAAAATATAATGAAATAAATTATACACTATATGTGATTCTATCATGTGCTCATGTGTGATCTAAGGAAATAAAAAAACTTTATATGTGATTCTATCATGCTCATATGTGCTCTAAGGCAGGCAAAAAGTTATATATGTGATTCTATCATGCTCATATGTGTGCTAAGGCAGTCAAAAAATTGCATATGTGATTATAGCATGTTCATATGTGTTCTAAGGCAGCTAGAAAAACTCTATATGTGATTCTACCATGATCAGATGTGCTTTAAGGCAGGCAAAAAACTATATATGTGATTCGATCATGCTCGTATTTGTGCTAAGGCAGTCAAAAAATTGAATATGTGATTATAGCATGCTCATATGTGCTCTAAGGCAGGCAAAGCAAAAAAATTTATATGTGATTCTATCATAAATGATATATGTTCTAAGGCAGTAAAAAAACTGTATATGTGATTTGTGCATGCTCATATGTGTTTTAAGGTAGTCAAAAAACTGAATATGTGATTATAACATGCTCATATGTGTTCTTAGGCAGTTAAAAAACTGAATATGTGATTATAGCATACTCATATGTGCTTTAAGGCAGGCAAAAAAACTTTATATGTGATTATAGCATGCTCATATGTGCTCTAAGGCAATAAAAAACTCTATATGTGATTCTATCATGCTCATATGTGTGCTAAGGCAGTCAAAAAACTGAATATGTGATTATAACATGCTCATATGTGTTCTTAATTAGGCAGTCAAAAAACTGAATATGTGATTATAGCATGCTCATATGTGCTCTAAGGCAGTCAAAAAAACTTTATATGTGATTCTATCATGCTCATATATGTTCTAAGGCAGTCAAAAAAACTTTATATGTGATTCTATCATGCTCATATGTGTTCTTAGGCAGTCAAAAAACTGAATATGTGATTATAGCATGCTCATATGTGCTCTAAGGCAGGCAAAAAAATTTATATGTGATTATAGCATGCTCATATGTGCTCTAAGGCAATAAAAAAACTCTATATGTTATTATAGCATGCTCATATGTGCTCTAAGGCAGACAAAAAACTCTATATCCGATTCTATCATGCTCATATGTGCTCTAAGGCAGACAAAAAGTTATATATGTGATTTGATTATGCTCATATGTGTTCTAAGGCAGACAAAAAACTGAATATGTGATTATACCTGAGAGGGACCTGGAATCGAAGATCCCCTGTTCAGAACAAGATTGTTGATCTCATTTCGGAGAAAGGGGGCGACGGTGTCATGGAAGTAGTTATTCAGTGATTTCGTAACGATCTGGCGTACATCATCACCGGAAAGAATAGTCTGCTGCTTGGAGCTTATGTCGGCGCAAGAAGTCGGTGAGCCATAACTGGAAGAAGCAATAACTGGTGAAATGTTCATATTACTCCCAAACCCGAACACGCGACCTTTTTTGGGTTCACCTGTTGCAGTCACCCATGCTGTAGGATCAAATGATGGATGCTGAGTAGCGTCATCGCCATATCGCTCTATCATCTGTTGCTCATATGCCTCCTACAAAATAATGTTTAAAGTATTCATTAATAATTAATGATAACATTATGATAATTTGCATATATATTGCAATGATTATTAATAGAATAAATACATATCGTTGTCGTTCTCGCCTTCTCTGATACGAAGACTCCCGTGGTCTTCCGTTTATGTGTTTCAACAAACACATCCTTATATGGTACACTGCCTCCTTTTTCTGCTTCCTGCGAAGTTAAATGACAAAAGATTTAGTACACAAGTTTGCAACAATACTTATAAAATTAATATTATATATTGATGAGTTACCATTTTCTTCAGGTGGCTCCCAAATGTCTTAGATTCATCTGTGTGTAAATGAGCTTCGGGCATCTTCGATCGATTTTGTGCAGCCTTCGCAGAGCGATTTCTAAATGCATCTTCCGCCCACTTATCGCACATTTCATCCCAGTAATCTCTTCTGATAGTAATAGGGCCATGGCCCTTTCACAGTAATGGATCATCTACTACGCCAGATGTTTTTTTTGTTGCAGTCTTCATAGTGTGCAGCATGTCTGTAAATCGATTGGCAGCCACCTTCTGCCACACCTTCCTTGCATCATTTTCTTCCACCGTAGTTGCGAAGCGATTCGAAGCCTACAAATATTTTCAGAAAGTTAGTAGACATTACTTAAATAAATTAAATATGAAACACATTAACTATGAGGAACAACTGTATACCATGAATGAGGACCACAAACTGTCTAACACCTCCTTTGGGTACTCTTTCCATTGAGCAATCGGTCCTGGTAGATGTTGAAGAAGTGAAATCCTAATCTCTCGTACTACTTCTTGTGGCTCAAACCTCGTGCTGCACATGAATTGTTACATAGTAAATATCAATATAAAATATTTATAAGATATGCAATAATTGAAAACAAAATACTTATGGTCGATTATCGACATACACTATTCGAATGAGTCTTCTTGTGCCAGCCTGAGAAGACCATGTTTCCTGTGTTGGCTCTTGACTTGTGTGATCAACTTGTGTAGGTGGGTCGTGTACAGACGCAACATCATCTGTAAAAAAATACGTTAGAAATTCTCAGAATGCGCATTTGAACTAATCAAGCATCCAATTAGTTATATGATATACCTATCACAGGAGCCCATGAAGATGAAGGTTGAGCCTGGCTACTACTGGATGAGCGACCACTATAACCTCCACGAACCATATTCTAACAAATAACATATGTCATACAATATATTCCAATAATTCACATCAAGTATTACAATGCATTCAAGTCATTCACACCAAGCATTGCAATGCATTCAAATCATTCGTATCAAGTATCACAATACATTCAAATAAAATTTTTAATCATTCACATCAAGTGTTGCAATACAACTCATGCATTTGCATCAAGTATTACAATACATTCAAATAATTCAAATCATTCACATCAAGTATTGCAATGCATTCGAATTATTCGTATTAAGTATTACAATACATTCAAATAATTCAAATCATTCACATCAAGTATTACAATGCATTCAAATCATTCGTATCAAGTATCACAATACATTCAAATAAAATTTTTAATCATTCACATCAAGTGTTGCAATACAACTCATGCATTTGCATCAAGTATTACAATACATTCAAATAATTCAAATCATTCACATCAAGTATTGCAATGCATTCGAATCATTCGTATCAAGTATTACAATACATTCAATTAAAATTTTTAATCATTCACACCAAGTATTGCAATGCATTCGAATCATTCGTATCAAGTGTTACAATACATTCAAATAAAATTTTTAATCATTCACACCAAGTATTGCAATACAACTCACATCAAGTACTGCAATGCATTTAAATAGAGGTTTGTAGTATAAGATTTTGCTCACTAGCTTGAGAATTCTTTCTCGTCACTAGTTTGACTTTCTTCTTCTTCTTCTTCTTCTTCTTCTTCTTCTTCTTCTTCTTTATTGTTTGCCCATCCACTTGGTACATCATTTGGATCACATTCCTCTATGAATGTTTCATCGGCCAATGGAGATATGACATGCATATCATGCGCAACATCGTGACCATATGCGAAGTCATAGACATCATCTGATTGATAGTAATTACTGTCTTCAGCTAACTCATCTTCCTGTAACTGATCATACTCGGGGTATAGTTTGGACTTCACCTTGCAAACTGCCCACCATTCATTTCTATTCGACTTTTTTATACTCAGATATGAAGTATAATAAACTTGTTGAGCTTGCGAGGCTAATATGAATGGTTCATATGTTCCAAACCTGGATTTATGATTCACCTCCACAATGCCTGAAGCTTTGTCGAGTCTTGTTGCAGTTGGATCAAACCAATGACACTTGAATAAAGTTACCCTGTTATTTATGCCTAAGTAAGTCAACTCCATTATTTCCTCTATAACATCGTAGTAATCATGTTCATTTTCACCGTATCTGCTACCCTTGACACACATGCCACTATTTATCGTTGATTTGTTTATACCGTAGTCTTTTGTATGGAATCGATAACCATTTACGATATACCCATTGTAGCATTGCACAACTTTGGTCGGACCATTTTCTAAATCACATATTCCTTGATCTTTAACATCACCATGGCGAACCTACGCACAGACATAAACAATGATTGTGATCACGATCAATTAAGTAACTTAGTGTTGTTTATAAGTACAAAATTTATGTTAGCTTCTTTACCAACTGTTTCAACCACTCCACAAACTTAGTTTCACGTTCTTTTTGTACTTCTGCATCAGTGAGATGTGAAACTTCGCTTTGCAACTCTAGATCAAATCGTCTGCAAACCACAAATACTTATATTACCGAGCCATGTATCCACATATAGAACATAAAAGGATTTATAATTGAGTTGCATATACATATACTTACTCGATGTATGGGTCGATCGCTGAGCAATTAAAAAGAATATAGATGTGTGCTGCATCTTGCTCTTGATCTGTCAATAGCCTTGATCGGCAACTACCAAATGCATGCCCAAGTGGTTGAAATATCGATAGCTTGTCAGCTATAGTTACTTGTTCTCCATCATCGTTACGGGGCGGGCATGTGTAACGTGTTGGAATATGAGGTTCGAAGTACATAGATGAGAAATTTGAAATCTCTTCTAAAGTGTACGCCTCACAAATAGAGCCTTCTACTCTTGCTTTATTACGAACCTTTTTTTTTAGGTCGAACATGCATCTGACAAGAATATACATTTCAAATTTTAAATATCTGTCATTAAAGAGACAAATATAAAAAAACATATACCTTTCAAATGGGTACATCCATCGATATTGCACAGGGCCACCAACCCTTAGTTCATATGGCAGATGTATGATCAAATGTTCCATAACATCGAAAAATGCTGGCGAAAATATCTTTTCTAGCAGACAAACAGTGGTGATGACAGAGTCCTCGAGATTCTTTACATCTGATACAACGACCTCTGATGCGCACAATGTTCTGAAAAATCCGCTCAACTCAGACAATACCCCCCATATAGGTTTGTCTAACATATCATGGAATGATAGGGGTATCAATCGTTGCATAAAGATATGACAATCATGGCTCTTCAACCCATATAACTGTCCATCGTCAATCTTCACAGCCCGAGCAATGTTAGAGACATATCCATCTTGAAATCTCAATTGTCTCAACCATTGACATACATTTTTTATTTGATCAGGTCCGAGTACGTACTTTGCCTTTGGTTTCAGTACTTTGCCATTATACTCTTTGAGTTCTAATTCTGGTATTTTATATATTAATTTTAAATCCATACGAGCCTTCGGATTATCCTTCGTTTTTCCTTTAATATTCATTACTGTATTGAACACATTATCAAACACATTTTTCTCTAAATGCATCACATCCAAATTATGTCGTATCAATAGGGTCGGCCAATACGGTAGTTCCCAAAAAATAGATTTCTTCGTCCAATTGTGATCCTTCCCAAATCCATGAAAGGGTGTAGGACTGCGGGCATCTGTTAATACATCTGGAAAGTATCGCAATCTTCTTAGAATCTCTATGCCGGACAATCTTGAGGATGGACCTTCCGTTCCAGTTGTGCTTGCTTTAAACGCATTCTTTTGCCGTCGGAACGGATGATCGCTGGGTAGAAATCGACGATGGCACTCAAACCAGCAAGGCTTCCTTCCATGCCTCAATCTAAAAGCTTTGGAATCCTCCATGCAGTACGGACAAGCCAACCTCCCATGTGTGCTCCAACCAGATAACATACCATATGCAGGGAAGTCACTGATTGTCCATAGAACAGCGGCCTTCATGTTGAAATTTTGTTTTTTGTGGGCATCATACATGGTAACACCGTCATCCCACAGTACTTTTAGTTCATCAATCAATGACCTTAGATATACATCAAAATTTTGGCCAAGTGAGGTCGGACCAGGGATCAACAGAGACAAGAAAAGATTTGGACATTTCATACACAAGCTTAGTGGAAGGTTGTATGGAGTTACAAATACTGGCCAGCATGAGTATGAAGTTGATCTACCCCCAAATGGATTAAATCCATCTGTACATAGACCGAGTCTAACATTTCGCACTTCTATTGCGAAGTTTTGATGAGTACGATCAAAGTGCTTCCAAGCTTCAGCGTCAACAGGATACGTGATCTTGTTTTCATCGTGTCGAACTTTATTTGCATGCCATCTCATGTGTTTAGCTGTCCTTGAAGACATATACAATCGCTGCAATCTAGGAGCGATAGGAAAGTAGCGGAGCGACTTGTATGAAACTTCCTTTGATCTCGTGCTACCATTGCCTCTTGTCTTTGGCTTGAACCGAGGATGCCCACATGACGGGCATGATATGTTGTTTTCCTACTCCTTGAAATACAACATGCAGTGATTTGGACAAGCATCAATATTTTTGTAACCCATACCTAGCGTTGACCATAACTTTCGCACGATAGAAATTTG